>NC_091471.1:359710311-360010311 GCF_036971445.1 Narcine bancroftii | reverse complement strand
TGTTCTGTTTCTGATTGCTGAGCCTTGGACCAAGACGAGAGGTGGCTGCTCAGTGAATTTAAGCATCTGGGAATAATCTAGCACTGGCGCTTTAGAAACGAGGCAATGTTGTTTTGGTGACAGCAAAATCAATAAAATAGAAGAGGACGATTAATGTAGAACTGAAACCTGAAGCAATAAAATGCAACAACCCTATAGAAATCTATTATCTATATTGGCAATTTGTCAGTACCATTGGGAAATATAATGATTTTTAAGAAACATTTATATATCTAGAGCTGGAATAAAGCCAATGCATTATATCTCCAAACATAATGTTCCTGATTGATACAATTTTTATCTGCTTGTTTTCTTCATATTTTGAAAATGCCAATAATTTTTTTCTGCAAAATAAATTTGCACCTTGGTGTTTTAAATGAGGAACAGGATTCAAAAGCATCTATTTTCCCCTCTGTCCCATCGCTTGGGTATATTTTGTGTCCTGTGTTTTCAAGATGTTTTGCTGCCTTTAGGTGGTTGGTGATTTTAAAAAAAAATTGCAGTTCTCTCAGCCATTGTCTGATTTCTGCTGGATAACCACAGGATATTTCTTCTAATGTTCAGAGTATATCCAGCCAAAGTATTTATAAGAACATAAGGCTCATTTCCAGTGCAGTAACTTTTTTTTTCTACTTGGATATGTACACCGTGGATATATCAGATTAATGTGATTGCATTTCTCTCCTTGTTTTCCTTAAAATGTCATTTTCAGTAACTGTTGAAAAATTAATGAAAGCCACATTTTGGATGGAAGTGAAATTGGCATCTTGTGCCGTTCTGTGTGCTCGACCTATATTTTCACCATCCTGCCACATTCCAAGAAGTTGATAAGTCCAGTCTTGCCACAGTAAACGGGTTTGTCCACTTGGCTGGGGACAAGGAGGATCATCTGTCCCACTGGTTTGGCTGAATCGTTGCCAGTGGGAGTACTTATTGGATGACATTGTGGGTTCTTTGCAGCTCCACCAAACCCGATTTGGTGTTGACCCTGTGACCAGGTAGACTTCTCTTGAGTCTCCTATTTGCTTGCAGATAATGTAATTGGCCCAGTGCAGGAGGCTGGCGGATGGGAGTGTGGCGGAGACAGGTTGCGGGGGGAAACGGGACTGAAAGAATTTTTCCAAGAGGCAGCATAGATGTGATGGGCCAAATATCCTTTGATTTTGTAATAAAATTACAAATAGTAAGTACAGCAGTATTTAATTACTTCTTCAGAAGATTTAATAAATCATTAGTCATCAGCCATTGACTTCTCGTCTTGGGATTTGTAATGCAAATGTATACAAAATGATTTAAAATGGCCTATAACTATCATTACTGAGTAATCTCCAGAATTATACAGCCTTTAAATATAAACCATCCATGCTAACAGTTGTTTGGAAGAACAGAAATTGGAAACTGGCTGAGTTCCAGACCACTTGCAATTCTTTGTCTGTTCAACAACGTTTTGTTTCCAATGTACTGCCCATGCATTTTAAACCCAGGAAATAACAGACAAATTGCATTGACACCTGCACATGATCTACTGGTAAGGCATGGTATCGACAAGTGGGCATGCTTAAAAGGAAATTTTGTTTTGTTACCTTCTTGAACAAAGCATTATTGAATAATTACTATATGACTAGATTAACGTTCTTTAACTTTTATCTCACAATCTACAAAGGGGAGTGATTTCAGCCATGGTACAACTATCTTCAAGAGCAAGAATGTTAGGGTCTCCTCAATACAGGATGAAGTTGATGTAAAGGAAAAAAAAACACACCAAGGGCTGCCAATTTTATTAAATGTAAAGCAAATGTTCTTAATGCATTTATTGCTTCCAGAGATAATCTGCATCCCATTGTCTTCCTCAAAAGAAGTGCATTTTTGACCTTGGTTATTTTGAGAGGACATTATTCATGTATTTTTTTTTCCACTAATTTCTGGGGGCCCCACTAACAAAAAAGTGGAGTTGAAGAGTGCACGTACAAGGCAGAGTTGTTGGTTTTCTTCTGCTTTGCCACCAGAACTTCTCACGGCTCGATGCAATTCTTAAGGCTTGATTTTAAAGCTTTGATGAAAGTTTGATGGAGAGGAGTGGTTTATTATTGTTGAAACTCAGAAACGAAAGTAGCCTCAATGTTTTGAAAAAATTGCACGATGTCATTGTGCATACTGCAATACAATTAGACCACAAATCAGAGATACTTATTGTTCAGGTACTTAACTGAAGCAGTTACTGTATTTCACATTGCTCAGACGCTGCCTAAACTTCCCCTCGGCCATCAGATTTATCAATGGACAATCAATCACAGACACTTTTTCCTACTTTGTTGCAACTATTTATTTATTTTTTGAAATGTAATTTATAGCAATACTTGCACTGTAATGCTGCGCAAAACAAGAAATTTCATGACATATTCAGGACAATAAATTCTGATTCTAAGCATTTCCAACATTTTCTGATATTTCCTATTTCAAGCATCCGCGGTTTTCAATTTTTTTTTGTGCTTCACCATTTTTGCAAGATCCAAATTGTGTTTGATGACTTTGAACTTGGGTTTATGGATGGAGCATTCAATTGAAATCTGTGGCGATTACTCTATTCCTAATCTTCCTGGTCCTCTCTGGAAGCTCCAGCAAGGTAGTCTGATCAATGTTCACCATATATAATGAGAGACATGTGCCTGATTCTAAGTTTGTTGTCTTACTTGATGATGTATGATGAGCACATGATTAATTCTACAGGTTCCTTTGGGTGATGACAGAGGGGGCCCCTTCCCCTTCCCGGGCTTTCAAACATCCCTACTCACAAGAGGCGTAAATTTCTTCAGGAACTTGTTTTGTGCTTCATAATGTATTTTTTTTCCATTGAGCTTCTCTCATTTCCAAATGAGTGTGGAATGACATCTATAATTAAACATTTGGATATTGGAAACAAACATCGAGAGGATCACTGTATTCAAACCAAAGCTGTTGCATGAAATGCAGAACATTTCTTTGCCTCCACAAATGCGACTCGACCAACTAGGTTCCTCCAGCATTTTGTATCTCTTTAGCTTCAAATTCCAGCCCCTCGTGTCACAGTTTGGATGATGAAGCCAGATCATTGTTTCTGGGGAAGCGGAGGATTTCACTGTGAAGTCTTCTTCAAGTTTGTGGGTTGTGCATGAGGTTGTTTGCGCTCCCAAGAATGGTTTATCACCTGTTGCACAATTTGTACTTGTCTATCAGTTTTGCTCACCTGGCATGACTTGTTCGGATCAAATTTTGAGAAACAGTGAGAAAATTAAGTCATCAAAGGCATGAGATGCTGATTTCTGACTTTCTTGAGAATCCCTTTTAACTTTCCAAGCTTCGTCTGGGTTGTACTTGCCTATGTCTGTTGATCCAGAAGGGGTTTATGGGGGTGGGGGGTGGTGGAGGAGGGGGAGATGTTTGTTTTCCTCAAATGGCTGGAGATTTCTGGTGTCACAATGGATCCTGGTTGTTGGAATGGATAAATATTTCTGAACAAAGGATGGTCAATTCATCACGAGCTCCAATGACCATCTATCCCCAAGCGAGAGATCTGTAAAAGATCATTTTATGCTCCATTTCTTGCTGAAAAATCCATTAGCCAATTTACTTTTATTTTTAATGCGCTGGTTCTCATCAAGTCCTGCTCAGTTTCACAGAAACCAGCCCGGTCTGCAAGGATTCTGTGTGTTCTCCCAGTGTCTGCATAGGTTTCCACTGGGTGCTCAGGTTTCCTTCCATTCTTCAAAGATGTACGGGGTTTGTAGGTTAATTGGTGCATGGGGTTGGGGGGCACAAACGTATGGGTCAGAAGGGCCTGTACATCTAAATTTTAAAAAAAAACCCACGAAAATAACTAATATCCAGGCAAAGAATTTATTTATAGCAATAGGATAAAAATGTTCAGCATACTGGAAAATGGATCAAGAACATATAAAAAGAAATAAAGATACCCATCATCTGTGGCATCACTTTGAGATAGTATTATGAAATTTATTTGGTTTCTTTTCCTGGAAATGTTACCTACTTCGATCCAAGACAAAATTGTTGGCTGCCTGACCAGTTTTCTGGGTACTAAGCACTCATTGTTGTCATTTATAGCTACTCTTCCAAAAAAACGACAAACAGTGTGATTGTTCAGGGTTTAACGTGTTATGATGTACCAATGTGAGTGAGCATCACCAGGATATATTTATAGTTTGTTTTCTGGTTCTTGTTTTGAATAAAAACCATAGATAAACAAGGTTGCAACCAAATGTTAACGTATACCAACCAATGACTCGCCAACTGCATGGGCTTGGCACTTGCTTTGTTGTAAAGTCAGTGAGAATTCGGAACTCTTCAGATGTTGTAATCGGAAATATAAACAGGATATATTAGAAACATCCAATAGGCCAGACTGCATCTTTGGGGAAAAAGAAACTGATCTTGTGTTTTGTCAGTTCTGATGCTCTGTGACCTTTTGACAGCTTGCAGCATTCTCTGTTTAACATGAAGGTGGTATTCTCTGCATCTTCTGTTCACCTTCTCTCCCCAACTATTGAATTGACTTTGGGAAAGCAAATAATGGGGGTGAGGGTTAATTTCAACATGATTTATCACGGTAGACTGATTTAATTGCATCAATTTAACTAATTAGCTTAAAAATGACCCCCGGAATGTGTATTTTATCGTTCAGTTCATTTTAAAAATATACTAAGCTTTAATTATGAATCACAAAATTTTGTAAGGTCACATTGTTGAGAGGTTGAACGAAAGGCATGGGTTGTATTGGTTAATATTCACACCTTAGCCTGCCGTTAGGTTGTGAAAAAATATTTGCAAAGCATTGATTGAAATAACGAGCAAAAATAAGGGGAATGTAAAATGTCCTGATGGCAAGATATTGAGTCGCATATGACCGTTGCATTCAATTTTTGAAAACTCGATGCAAACTTTTCACTGTTTATTTGCAACTCTACAAGTCTCATTAAAAACATAGCAATCAAAATCGATAACTAAATACCAGGAGTTGAAGATTGCTTTATTTAGCTGAAATTATTATTAATCCACTGAGCACTGAATTTTCTTTCCTATAGCTCCCCAGTTTGCTTTCCATCAACTGACTCTGGTAAATTGTACAGTGTGGAATGCCAAAAGTAGCAAGAAAAATAACCAAACAGCACAAAGATCCCTTGAACAGGGCTATTCTATCTGCAGAGATCATACCCTTGTTAGCTGTTTAAATAATGCAATGAAGTTAATATATCTTTTAGAAATTTGAACTTAAATTAGTTGCAGAGAGTGCTTCTTTGATTCCCTAATTCAATAACGCCATCAATGTTCACCTTTTAAAAAGTGGTCATGGAGGAATCATTCCATATAACCATATAACTATTTACGGAGCGGAAACAGGCCACGTTGGCCTTTCGAGTCCGCACCGGTTCACTAAAACTTCACTAGCTCAAACCTCCCGCACTCCGCCAATAACCCTCCAACCCCCTCTCCTCCACGTACACATCCAAACTTCTCTTAAATGACAGAATGGACCCTGCCGCAACTATCTCATTCGGAAGATCATTCCATTCTGCCACCACTCGCTGAGTGAAAAAGCCCCCTCTAATATTTCTCCTAAAGTGTTTCCCCCTTACCCTTAACTCATGGCCTCTTGTTTCAGCCTCCCCTGCACTCAGGGGAAAGAGTCTATTTATGTTTGGTCTATCTATTCCTTTCATAATTTTAAATACCTCTATCAAGTCCCCTCTCAGTCGTCTACATTCCAATGAATAAAGTCCCAGTCTCCTTCATTTCTCCCTGTAATCCAGATGCTGTAAACCAGGCAACATCCTTGTAAACTTTCTCTGCACCCTCTCCACCTTATCTATATCCTTTCTATAATTTGGAGTTCAGAACTGAGCACAGTACTCAAAACCTGGCTTCCTATGAAGATCTGGATCACCAGCCTTAAATACCATTGATCTTGGCCTCAGCAGTTTGGAAATCTTTTGATTCATCCACGGCTTCTGGTTGGGATACTCCCGATATGTCCATGTGGACACACATTCATCCATGCAGGTCTTGCAAATTATTATTTTTTCTCTCTCGGTAGACATTTCTGAAAGGCAGTTGTAAGGGACCAATCTGACTGAAGATGCAGTTTGGCCATTTTCTAATGTCCAAAATGTAAGTTTGTAGCCCATGCATGAGATGTAGATGTTTGAGGTAGGGATGATGCCCAGCACTTGGAAAACATGATGGCCAACTCTCTTCTTAAACTGCTGCAGTCTGATTTTATTTTTGTCCTGCTTGAGTGAGAACTTGGAATTAGGGTCTTCTCAATTGCCTGCTTCCCTTTTCCTTCCAGGTCACGGGTTTGAATAATCATCAGTGAATTGTTATCTTGTATCGGACAGATGGTGCATGATGCAGTTTGTGCAAATTGAACGTGGATGAAGTGAATTTTAGAGGCTGTGTGGGATTAATTGAATTTAATAAAGGTCTTGATTTTGAGATCCAACATAAAAGTTGATGTCTCTTCAAAACTATTTTAATTAAAAAAAAATCTTTAGATCAGTATTTCTCAACCTTTCCACTCACATACCACTTTAAGTAGTCCCTATGCCATAGGTGCCCTGTGATTAGTAAGGGATTGGTTAAGGTGGTATGTGGGTGGAAAGAAAAAAATTGAAAACCACTGTTTTAATTGTACTTAATTGACTCATTATGTGCACTGTTTCATAACTCCAAAGGAAATGGGCTAATGACAATTTTATCAAGTAAATTATTTCAGTAACAATTGGGTCAAGAGCAGTGGTTTTCAACCTTCCCTTCCCACTCACAGACCACCTTAAGTAATCCCTGACTAATCACAGCATTCATGGCATAGGGAATACTTAAAGTGGTCTGTGAGTGGAAAAAAAGGTTGCGAAGCACTGCTCTCGACCTACAGGCCATTTCAGCCCACAAGCCCATGCCACCCAAATGACCTGCATTTCCTTTTTGAATGGTAAGAGGAAATCCACGCGGGCATGGGAAGAACGTGCAAACTCCTTACAGACAGTGCGGGATTTGTACCCCAGGCCTGATCGCTGGCACTGTAACGGTTTTGCACTAACCACTGCACCAAACAAATACACAAAAAAAAAAGCTAAAAACAATAATTGTGGATGGTCGTTGGGTGGATTGTAATTTGTTTCTCCTCATTGCCTAGGGGTCCATTGCAATGTCAGATCTCCAATTGTAAATATAATTTGTGTTCATGTGGATAGTCAAATTTTTTGGAGTTGCTCATTTCACATCACAATATGGATTACTTAATGCACATTGAGACCTTGTGGTTTCTTGTGTATCCATTCTGAGATTTGCTATTCATGATCAGAATTGATTTCACAATGTTATTAAAGGTACTGCAACTCCAGTGATAGGAATATAATCCACAGACTAAAATTTTTATTTTAAAACTTGCTTAGATACTTATAGGGAGTAATGAAAATGTATGAATCCTGTGTCCGTTAGATGGTGGATACAAGCGAGAGATAATGCATTAGATGGAAGCCAGCACACCTGCATGAGTTTATCATCGTGCTTGTTCCTTGTTAAACCTAACACATTTTGTGAAAATCAGCCCTAAAGCATTATAAGTGTGTAGTGTTACAGTGAAAAAGATCAATTAGTACATAGCGAGGGCAGCATGAGATTGTTGTGAGGTTGCTTTAGGGATCGAATTGTCTTTGACCCCATTGGTGCTCAATCTCACACTCTCCTTGATGAGAAGAGGGAGAAAAAGTGCGGCCCAAAATGGGAGGAGTTGTCCTTCAGTATGTTTGTTGGCTGTTCCAGTCAGTGGGAAGTGCAGATGGAGATGATGGGAGTGTTAAAGACAGCTGGAAATACAAATTTTTAATCACTTTGCAAAACACGAGAACTCCTTTCCAGCAAGAAGCAATGCCACGAGCAACTAATCTCACCCCAAGAGAATCTGATTTGTGCCTTTCAAACCATATATTTATATATTTTGACCCATAGGTCTTAGAATTTTCGGGATTCATTAATCAGGGTTGTGCCCCTTACCCAATGGTTAAGTCTTTTATTACCTTGCCAAATAAAGAGGCCCTTATCGGCTCTAACTGATAATAAGAAAGAAAGAAAAAGAAATTCAGCTAGCTTCCCTCCTCCAGTCAATATTTTAAAACTTGCAATCTAAGGAGGATTTGGGTTTGTTCTAAGCTGCATTCACCACCTTCTGCATCTCCTTCCGATCCTGAGTACAGGAAGTCCTGTGATGCAGCCACTTAGAATGCTTTCGATGGTGTAGCTTTAGCAGTTAAGGAACATGATGGGCATGCCAAACTTGCTCTGCCTACTTGGGAAGTAGAGATGTTTTAGCCATCACATCAATGTGGTTAGTCCAGGTCAGTACAATGCTCTGTCCCAACTAGATGTGTGTGGTCAACATTACAGCATTTAATGCTCGCTGAAACATCATTATGTAGAAAATAATTGAAACTTTGTCAGGATAAAGTATTTAAAAAATACTTCCGTGAATAGGAGAAAAGAAAAACAAATGTTTTTACAGAGGTGAACTCAAGATTCCTGCATGCAGAATCAAAATATAAAACTTGATGTCCATGTATGGGAGAGAATATGTTGAAGGAATGGATGGAAATGAGGGGAAGATAAGTGGTACTGATGAAATTGTTCCCTTCAGAGCCAGCATGACCCCAATGGGGTGAAGGAGGTCTTCCATATCATTGTAAAGTAGAGAAGAGAAGGTGTAAAAGAAATTAAACAAAACATGTACTGTGCACCAATTTGTTAATGCATTCAATCCAGGGTGGGGTATCCATGTTAATATTTTCCGTGAAAAATTTCCACTTCAGCACAGTGAAGTTAACTGTTGGAGTGGGAACAATCAATTCCCTTGATACTTTTGCCTTTAAATTGTTCTCATTAAACCTAATGAATCTGTGATGCAAACAAAGAAAAGCAGATTTTGAAATTCTTTACCAAAGCAAATCCCCACAGAAATTTGAATTAGAAACATGAAATCCTGGAAAGTTTAACAGGTCAGGCAGCTTTTTTAACATAAAGGATTCATGTCTATGACTAGTGACATTATTGTAGAATTGGGCATTATCAATTAAATCTTGATACAGGAAGAATTCTATCCCTCAGGGGTTTGTAAACCTGTGGACATCTCTACTCCAAAGAGCTGCGAAGATCAATACCTTCAAAGCTAAAATGAACTTTTTTGGGTTATGGGGGATGAAATCAAAGGCCATGGAGAGCTATGGATCAGCTGGAATCTTGCTGGATGATGGAAAGTTCTTGTGCGATGACGTTCCTGTCCTTTTGCGCAAATGCTTTGCAGCTAACTGAACAGTATCAGATATGAACAAGTTTAAAAATATTGTGTGAAAAAAGGGAAACAAAGGAAAGAATGTGAGGGAAGGAAAGGTTGAAGGCTAAAATGATGTTGCAAAGAAAGAGGTGATAAGTCAAAAAGAATAAAAAATCTGTGAGTTTAAATAGAGAAATCAAAATCTATACTTGAATGAGCTTTGGAATGAGGACAGAATAGATATAGAATTCGGATTTATTGTCAGAGTACATACATGACATCACATACAACTCTAAGATTCTTTTCTGCGGACGAGGCACAATTGCCGCTTATTGGTTAGTGCAAAAAAAACTTGACATGGAGTATACATGAAAACAATAAAGAAACTGTCAGCAGATAATGAATGTAAACAAACTGCAATATGGAGAGAAAACAAACAAAATCAATAAAGTGCATAAGTAAGAGTCTTTAAATGAGTCCCTGATTGAGTTTGTTATTGAGGAGTCTGATGGTGGAGGGGCAGCAACTGGTGGTGCGAGTCTAGTGGCACCTATACCTTTTTCTTGATGGCAGCAGAGAGAACAGGGCGAGTGCTGGGTGGTGTGGATCCTTGACGATCGCTGCTGCTCTCCAACGGCAGCGCTCCCTGAAGATGTTCTCGATAGTGTGGAGGGTTTGCCTCTGATGTCCTGGGGTGTACAGTCAGCGGCGTTCGTGTTCCCATATCAGACTGTGATGCAGCACATATCCCACCACAAATCTGTAAAATGTGACAGGGTTTATGTTGTCGTACCTAACCTACGCAAACTCCTGAGGAAGTAGAGGTGCTGACGTGCTTTCTTCACGATGCCATTAGTATGATGGACCCAGGAAAGATCCTCTGAGATAAATGACTCCCAAGAACTTAAATTTGCTCACCCTCTCCACCTCTGGCTTTCCCTTCCTGAAATCAACAATCAGCTCCTTAGTTTTTGTGACATTTAGTGCAAGGTTGCTGTTGGTGCACCATTAGGCCAAGTTTTCAATCTCCCTCCTGTATGCAGACTCATCATCTTTCTTTATACCACCCACTACCATGGTATTGTCAGCAAATTTGTAGATTGTTATTGTCATACTGAGCCCCACAGTTGTAGGTGTAAAGTGAGTAGAGTAGGGGGCTATGAACACAGACCTGTGGTGCTCCAGATGCTGCCTGGAGTAGAGTGTATGAGCAATGAGGTGAGGTTCTAAAAAGGTAGGTTGTTTTCTCTCAAACATTGGAGAATGAGAGGAGTTCTGACTGAAGTTTATAAAAATTATGGGAGGCATTGATAGGGTAGACAGTTAAAATCTTCTCGGGATTTAAAAAAAAGATGAGCTCAAAGACATAGATTAAAAGTGGGAGGGGGAAAGTTGTAGGAGATGTGGAGCAAGTTTGTTGCACATTGACAGGTAGAACAAGTTGCCAAGGCTAGAGGTGGAAGCAAACACAAGACTGGCATCTAAGAGTGTGATAGTACAGATTCTATTACCAATGTGTATATGTACATATGTACAGATGGTAGTGTAGGATGACTGTGATTGGCTGAGAGTGTAGCCACACCTACTGGCAGGTCTTAAAGGATTGCTCCTAGCCAGACCAGGTCATTCTGGACTGGTCGACCTACTAGTGATATGCTCCAGTCTTTTAATTAATAAAAGCCTTGGTTTGGATCAACAAGTCTTTGGTTCTTTCGACGCGCATTACAAAGAGGCTTCCAAATCGACCAGGAACATGTAAAGAATGGAGCGATATGGATTGTGTTCAGGCAGACATTGTGGACTCAAGGGCCTGTTCCCGTGATGGACTCATGTACATTCTATGAGTCTTTGCTGGCTAAAAAGAGCCTTGTCAAAGATTAATGCTGTTCATTTAGCTTATGACGTTTAATTTCACTGTTTTCAGTTTAACTTTGTTAGTTCTTCTCTGATGAATATTTAAAAACATTTATTCCCTCAATGCCAATTTTCCAATTAATAAAGGTTCCTTTATTGTCATGTAATAATACAGTTAGAATGTAGCATACATCAAATTATTTAACTGTAAGGAAGGCAGAGTCGCCACTTTGTCCAGCGCCCCTTACAAAAATGAAGCCCCAGCGCGGAACAAACTCTTAACCCCTGATTTACAAGACCAGTGCTCTAACCACTGAGGTATCGGAGCAATTGATCTTGAAATTATGTTGTAGTACCTTTATTTCTTACTTGTGAATGTGTATAATATTACGGAGTTGTAACCATTTAACCTTCTGGCTTCGGTTTCTTCTCTCAGTGAAAATGTTGATCCATAATCACCAATTGTTAAACATGACATTTGACAGTTTTGACAGGATGGCATTCACACAAGTCACCATATTTGTAATATGGATTCAGTTTTTCCAACTAAATTCAAAAAACATTGAAGCCTTAAAAGTATTTCAGTAGAATTTGCATGTTGCATTTGATTTTGACACATTGGTTGAAATGGAATTAACTCTGAAATGTAAGAAATCTACTGGTAACAATGGAATTGCATCATTTCCATCAGAGCATTTCTTCCATCGAAGGAAATCTACAGTACTTAGCCAATGTGACCTGCATGTGATGCCAAATATTCTTAAATTCTCTTCTGTTCAGCTGCAACAGGGGATAAACAATGGAAACCAACATCGTCAGCAATAAAAGAACAAACTAGCTCAAAATTAAGTGCGAGCTAGATCTCATCTTCAGTACTAAATTCCCAATGGACCCTTAAAATGCTGTCAAACACCAACAATAACAAACCATTTAATTGACAAGGAATTTGGTTCTTGTTCTCTGAGGGCTATGAACCCTGACACTTGTGACGGAATCCTAGAATTGCTTGATTTTACTCTACAGTGCTTGAGACAGGAAGGAGGGATCCGACGATGATCGGCTCCCGATTTCAATCTGGTGAAATTGTTAGGAAGTGGGAGGAGCTGTTATGACTGAATAAGGACAACATAGGATGGATAAGCTGAGTTGTCTTAAATACATAAGCATTCAATGACATGAAGAGCAACTCTTTGGATAAGATAGCAAAAGAAAAGCACGAGAGAAAGGGTCCAAAAAAAGCTTACAACAGGAATAATATAGAAAATATTAAAAGGATTTTAATACAATGATATCAAATAAGGGAGCTTGACTAAGCAACCAAAATGTTTTTTTTTAAATTAGAACAGATAAACCATTCTCAGTAGTGTTCCTTTTTTTTTTTATCCTGGGGGTAATTTAGCCTGATACATTATAGTATATCTCTGAAGCATTTCTACTGATTTCAAATCAGCTAGATTAAGTTGAGAGCAATTTGACCATGTTTCCCCTTGCAACATTCAATATAACGTGATATTTGGATTGTTCCCAAAGAAAGGTCCACTGTCTTTTGTTGGCTCCATTCATGAAACAAGGACTCAGCATAGACTCATTAATTTTCTGACATCCTTTCAAAAGCTTCAGTCTTTTGCTCTGGGATACTGAGTGATTTTTGAATCTCGGGCGACTAATTTCGGAGGAGACTGGCCGGGCGCCCACGCTTGAAACAAGGAGGCAGCCTTGATGTTTCGGCCCTGTTCCTATTTAAAGGGAAGCCACAAAGCTGCAGGACTACAAACAGAGTCCAGATGCAGCTTGCCAGGTTGCCTCTCCCTGCGTTAGGAGAATAAGTCAACAAGGGAGCGTCGCCCAACACCAATTATTCCTATGAGAGTTCTAAATTTACCTCTCTTGCTTTTTCTGCCCCCCCCCAAATTTGAAATCTTATGCTCGAATGAAAGGGTCTATTTCACAATTAGCACCACACCATTACAGTACTAGTCCCAGGTTCAAATCCGGCGCTCTCTGTAAGGAGTTTGTAGGTTTCATCTGAATATTCCAGTTTCCTCCCAACCTCCAAAACATAGAGAGTTGCAGATTAATTTGAGTGTAATTGGGTGGCTCAGGTTTTATTGGCTGGAATTGGCTTCTACGATGTTGTAAATAAAATTATCTGAAGCAGACAGGTACTTTGGATACTAGGTCTCTTTCACAATACAGATGGATAGAGCTTCATTCTGAGTATGTGGATGTCCACCCCGAACTGAGTGGCTTGCAAGGTTATTGAGTACTGTTAATCACTTTGATTTGGATTCATGTGCCGGCCGGACCAGGGTGTCTGCCCCTAAAAGGCTTTGTTGAATAAAATGGATTTTTGCAAGTATCCTGCAATCATTTTGACAATCACCATTATTAATGGAAGCTTCTTATTCCAGATTTTATTCAAATTGAATTGCATGATGGGAAATGAACGTGTCAGTAGACCATTTGGAAATGCTTTTTGGATGTCCAGTAACATAGAGCTTCTTTCCATAGCCTTCAGCAGTGATTTATTTTTCAAATTGGTTCACCTGATCAGTCCCACTGTTAATATTATAGAAGGATCTGACAACTGTGAATGGAAGCAAGTACTTTCATCTCAGATTCTGTCCACTGATCCACTGATCAGAATTCATTATTTTACCAGATCAATTAAAAAAATTTAATTAGTGTAAAAAATATTAAAATTACACCGAGCTAACGCTGGCTTTTCAGGTTTAATCATTATCTGTGAACAAAATAATATTTGCTTCCAATGTGTAACTATTCAAGTGGAGCTAATAGCGCAGGAATAGACTGTTCTAGGATGGGTTGGCTTGAAATTTAAGGTGAGGCAGATGAGGCTTGTATTTTGATGGTTGGTATCAAGAATGAGCTACGAGAGCCAGAGGAAGTGGTGAAAGCAGGAACAAGATTCAAGGCATCTGGACAGCTATTTGTGTGAGCAAAGGATAGGAAGATAAGGAATTAATGCGAACTAGTAGGATTAGTGAATTTGGATATAGTGGTCAGCCTAGACATGCCTCCATGCTATACAAATTTGAGACTCTAAATTCAAACCATGATAACAAGGACTCTTTTTTAGAATGTAAAGGAAGTCAAGATTCCTTTATTGTTGGGTTATAAAACAGTTTGTATTATCACTGTATTATCTCTTCTGCTGAGAGAGTGGGATCGCCCCACTAAAAACTCCATCACGCACGGGTTTATTTTATTATTATTAGAGTGTCTTATTTGAAGCGAAGGATGACCAATAATAATAACTATGAATGGGTGGAGTGGTTAGTGCAAATCTGGTACAGAGCCAGTGATCGGGACCAGGGTTTGAATCTTGTGCTGTCTGTAAGGAGTTTGTATGTTCTCCCCACATCTGCATGGGTTTTCCCGGGGGCTCGACTTTCCTCCAACTGTTCAAATTGTACCAGAGGTGAAAGTTAATGGGATGTAATTGGGCGGTAGGGACTCGTGGGCCTGTTACTGTGCTGTATGTCTAAATTTTAATTTAACAAATTGCACAAAATTGCATTTAGCCTGCCGTAAGGCAAATGAAGATTTGCCATCAGCAGAAATTGCCCGGCACCCCTACAGTCAGAGAAAGAGAAGCAAAAGAGAATCGCTTCAGAGTCCCTGAGTGTCTGTGGATTCGCCTCCAGCCCTCCCATATCCTCTGCAGCCACCCAGACTTCAGTCCTTACCATCAGTAGTCCGATGTCTACATCCAAACCTCTGACATGATCAGGAATCCCTCAGCGCCCAAGGCATATCTAGAGTGCAGGAGTGGAGGGGGGAGCGACCACTCTCCCTGGGCACATTCTTCGGAGGTGCTGCCTTTTAGAGCTGTGCGCTCGTGGGAGTCCTGTGGTGTGTTTGCACTGTTGGCCCTCCAGCACGTCGCTTGGGGGGGATGGCTGGGCAGTGAGCACACAGTTCGGTGGGGGCGCCACTTTTGGGGAGGGTGCTCAGGAGGAGCGGTCTGGCAGCTGGGAGGAGTAGCTCCAAAGGTATTTATTTCTCCTTGGCTTTCAATATCATAGAAAGTTAGTGATAAAAGGTGTAAGTGTGATTAAAAATAATCTGATGTTGGAAGAGTGGCAGAACATCAAATTCTCAGTGACCTGCAAGTTTTGTGTTGTTTAAAAGCCAAAACACTGGCATGAAGTAATGTACAGTATTTAGTTAAGATTTTATTCTATACTCTGAACTACATTATTTTAGATAATTAACCTTTTGTGTGCACAATATTTTCCTTTGTGAGCTGGCTGCAAAATGTGTGTGCGCACGCATGGACACAGGGAACGATGGTCATGGTGCTTTTTTATGTGCTCACTCCCCTTAATGTTAGAATCTGGGTATGCCCCGAGCCCTTCCCTACCAATACCTAGTACCCCATAAGCCAGTCGAGCCAATCTCCAGAAGTCCGCTGCCTGGTGTGTGTCTTTTGACTGCAAGTCGCCAGCATCCCATACATGTTCCTCACTCTGAGTTGCAACAGCCCACCATCTGTGTGTTCTTCAGCTGCAGAGCCCCCTCAGTGGTCCACCATTGTTCTCTGCTTCTCCTTCCCAAATGGCAGTGGGGTGAGGTGCTCTGCATGAGTCCTCTGGTCCCCCCTCGAGGCCATTGCCAAACAGAGGCACTCACATCTTGGACCAAGATTCTGTGGCTGCAAGATTTTAAAATAAAATACAGTTGACTGCTTTAATAGGCCATTGAAAGCCTGTATCCAGCCATCGGTCTTTGGAGTGGACGGTAGAACTTGTGGAAGAGCGCTGTGCCACCTCTCCCTCCGTGGATTTGTGACACTGTTGTTGTTGAAGCTGCTCCAGCGATGCCAGCTTTATTTTTTAGGATATGAGTTTTAGAGTGATTTTTCTTTCAGAGTACAGCACCTGGAACATGCTAGTCAACTAATCTTGTAGCTCTGTAACTCTTTCCTATCATAGAAGTTCTGTTCTCCCAGTATCACATGTAGACTTCAAAGGCATTCATTTGGAGCAATGCTCCTCTGAAGTCTAAATATGACTGCCAGAAAATATTCCTCTGCTAATCTAAGGACTGAAATAATTTCACAACTTTGTCACTGGCATCATTGCAATCTCTTATTTTTGGCTTGAAATTGCTTAATGTGGTTTAATGAGGAGGGCACTTTCAATGAAGAAATCTGTGTGGTGCCTGATCTGAACATCAGGAGAAAATGTGGTTTTAAACGTGCACCTGAATTTGGTTAACAGAAGTTTAAATGGAATAGTCCTGAGTTTATTTTTGCCATTTAATCTTCAACTTTAGCATCAATCAGTAAAATAATCCTGTTAACAATTGCCTTAATGACTTCATAATAATCATCACTCTGCTCGGCCCTACCTTTCCAATTTTGTCTTTCTGGAATAAATATATTGTCTCTGTGCTTTCTTTACTTGGTGGTGCACCAACACTTTGCATCTATTTCTTTGTGGTACTGTTTTATATTTGCTCCCTGTTGAGTTCCTCGTTGTCTTAGAATATCCTTGTTTTCACAAGTCACCCTTTATAAGTGGACATTAGCTCATAATTGCTTGCAATTGCTTTTGAGATTCATTGGGAACAGTATAAACTTCATTTAATCAAATAAAAGACAGAGAGACTCTGAGTTAATCTATTTGAATGGACACTTTTATTGGTTCACATTTAGAAACCCAGAGTTGTTTGTAATTTTAAACTCCGCATGCAAGAAAAAAACTTTTTAACATCTTGAACTTTTGTGCAAGTTGAAATATGTTTTTGGGACCCTGCATCATAGTATTAAAAGTAGTTACTTAACTTCTCCGATGAATCAATCCTGCTTCATGGGACCATATTTCTAAGTGCAGGTTTACACCGTGGGAGAGCGGTCCTGCATTCATTCAAAACTTCGACTGACCTCAAGAATCAAATTAATGCCAGAAATTCAGTTAAATTGCTACTTTCAAGTACCCTGTTTGGGGCAAGGCAAATGGTATGGTGGGTAAATTCCTGCCCCGGCATAAACTTAAAACCTGCCCCAGGCCTGTCCTGATCATGGCCAAAACAACCCCAGCTTGGCTATCAACAGCTGGTTATTTGCCCACTTGATCCAGCATTCCAGTGTTCTCCTGTGGCTCTGCAAATATGTAATAGTGTATAGGTTTGTGAAGTACTGAAAATTACCATCTATTTGTAAAGAACTGACATGGGCTGATCAGACCCGAGCCTGTGGTCTTAGTAATTTGGATATTCAACTTGACCCTGACTATCCCACAGAGAGTCAAACCCCATCGGGCATGGGTTAAAGACCCAGGCTCCAATGTTAATTGTATAATCTTCTTGTTATCACAGTTAAGTGATGCCTGAATCAGCCTTGGGAATCTATGTGGTGTAGCTCCTCCATTGACAGGGTTTTGTAAATTATCGTGAATGAAATTTGCAGTAAACATTGCTAAATAGCTGATCCATTGTACAAAAATACAATCCACTTTTAATTGAATAGACCTATTCTGTTGGCTTTAGTGGAGTGAACTTCAAAGGCAGAGAACAGCACCACGATGCCACAGTAGAGCATGTTTATTGTTTTGGATTTCTCAGCACTCGTCTGTGAAAGCCAGATCCCTTTATTAATATTTAAAACTGTCATATAGCAAGTAATGGTAAATTATCAAGAGCATGAAAATCTCAGACTTCTGGGAAAAAAAAGTCATGCATCTGCTACACGGGCGAAGCCATCCATTTTCCAGGCATAACAATGACAGGAAAACATGCAGACAGCACTATTCAAGAATTGGAAATAATGGCTGTTGTTTTTGCCTTTTTTCCAAATGTTCTCTGTCCAAGTGAAATTAGTACAATATCACAAATCATTTGCCATGGCCGCAAGCAAAAAATTAAAAGCTTCATGACTTGGGAATTAGGTGCCAAAGCCTTAATGTCCCCAACTACTGTATGTTTTCCTTGTTATGAGATAAGACTGATTAAAAAGATATGCTTGGTTGGACTTGAGGCCTGCCTGCTCATGGGTCAAAACTACCCTGCAGGCATTTTGCATTCGAGCCTTTTGTTTTAAATGAAGCAAATGTTGTTTCTTGGAAATAAAATTTGAAATGGTAATTATTGTTATTGATGATGTAAGTCAGCCCTGCGTCATTAAACCTGTCTTAATAGGAAAAGCAAATATTCAGGAGATGAATTGAAGACCGAGAATGGCAATAAAACTTGGTGATGTATGTAACTCACAAACCTACTGTGAAAATTAGTGCTTACAAATGAGTGTGTTATAGATTCATAAAATGCAACATGAACCATACCATTGAGTGCAACTACATGTTCAGGATATGGAGTGTCTCGGGACGTGTAGCGCCCTTTTTTTTGGCAGCTCATCCACCTTTGGCCCCCACCTGGTGTTCAGCTTTCACCTGTGGTTCCAAGTAGCTGTAGGGGCCACATCCCTGTAAACATTTTGGCTTGCAGACTAAGTCAGGTAAGGGTGGCCAATGGGTCTTCATCCACAGTGAGGTAGGGGATCTGTTTGTCCAGCGTGTGAAGTCTGGCGCTGGCAGATTTGAGCAGAAGAGACCAATTAATGGTCCAATGGTCAAGAAGGCAGGCCCAGAAGGCGTTGTGGTGTGCTAAAAGCATGACAAGGCACTTGGATGCCCTGGTCATCCACTGCATTAAGGGAGATCTCCAGCTGTAATAGTTGTCTAAGCCACTGGATGGAGGTCTCTTCTGCTGAGAGAGTGGGATCGCTCCTGTGTGATGGCTGTTCAACTTAAAACTCCATCACGCACAGGTTTCTGTTCGTACCTTCTTCCAGTTGAAGGCCCATGAGCTTGTGCGTCTTGGAGGGTGGGAGGAAACCGGAGAAACTGGGGGAAAAAAGCCCCATGCAGTCATGGGGAAAAGCTTACAAGCACCTTGCACACAGCACAATTCAAACCCGGGGCGTTGGCGCTGAATCTGCGTTATGCTAACCGTGCTGCCCAGCGTGAGGAGAAATGTGTACCAAATGATCCAACTTGTTTTCTTGATTTTCTTGCAAGGAAATTCACCAAGAGCACAGCAGTAGTTACTGTGAAAATCTGACCACAGTAACACAATTGGGAGGGTGAAAGCCTTTTCAGTCTCTGCTTCACAGCCAAGCTGAGCCTTCAATTCTTTTCTGCTTCCATGCATTTCTTGCTTTTTACAGTGTAAAGTGGAAGGAGAAAACTTGTTACCTTTTTTGAAGCCATCCCCTTCCACTCAAAATAAATTGTGCAAAGAGAATGTGTCACTTATGGTTGAGGTGCATGAATTCCGAGTTCTTAATTAAATGGTTACAGGTTCATGACCTGCTCCAGAAGCAAGGTATCAGGACAGCAGGGTATTGCACTCTGCGAGAAATGAATGTTCAACTGAGGCCTCGTCCAGTGAATGTGGAAGGTCACCACTTCACTCCGATCCTCCTTGGCCTCTTGAAGAAGATAGGAGAACATAGGGATTAGAAGCTGGAGATAGCCACTTGGCCTCTCAAACCTCCTTTATTATTTAATAAGATCAAGGTTGATCTGATTATGACCTGTGAAAGTTACTCTGGGTTTCCACAGTAACTTTTTACTTGTTAATTGAGTAGTTAAATGCATTTGCCTTAAAATTATTCAGATTTTCTGCTTCCAGTGCATTTGTGGATGAAAGTTGAGAATTTTGATTTAAATTGTCAGCCCCTAATTTTTAAATAGGTTCAACTTCATTAATTTGTCATATGATTGTAACCCGACAAAATGATGTTCTCCGGTCCATGGTGCAAAAACTGTGAATTTTGTGATATGTTCATAAAAATAAATTCTGATTCTGATCAGTTCATACACACAGCGCACATACAGTCTTTATGGGTAAATCAAGATTCTTGATTCTCCCACAAGAAGAATCATTCTTTTTCATTCATGAAGGAAACATTCATGCACCCTCTGAGACCTTTTAAGTGGCTGAATAGTTCAATGAAATATCATTTCGCTTTGCTAAATTCTAATGGATACATATTAAGAAAGCTCACAATTTGCACCTTGATCCTTTATCCAGACATCTAAAATCCGGAAAGCTCCAAAATCAGGTAAGTGGGGAGAGAGGCGGCTGGGCAGCTGGCATTTGGCGGAGGCAGCTGGGCGACTGGAAGGGGGTGGAGGTGGATACAGCAGCACAATTCAGATGGGCTTTCCAGAATCTGGAAAAATCCAAAATTTGGAACACACTTTCCCCAAGGGTTCTGGATACAGGATCGTGTACCTGTTACCCCTGTTAGATGGAGGGACAACAGAGCAGGACTGGAGGATATTTCTACAAGAAATAAAGTGCAGGATAGATATATTCCAAGAAAAAAAGAAAAATCTGAATGGAAAAATGGCACAAATGTGGCTAACATGTGAGGTTAAGGCTAAAATAAAAGCAAAAGGGAGGGTATACAAAGAAGCAAAAATTAATGGAAAAACTGGACTGGGAGACTTCTAAAAACTTAAAGAAAGAGACAATCATTAAGAAAGGAAATGAATTATGAAAGAAAGTTGGTAAATAACATACAAAAGGATGCTTAGTTTTTTAAAAAAATGTATAAAATTTGAGATATGGGTAGATATAGGACTGATTGAAAATGATGTTGGAGAAATTATAGTGAGTAACAAAGAGATGGCAAAAGAACTAAATGAGTATTTTGCATCAGTCTTCACTGAGGAAGACAATAGCAATAGACCTGATAGAGATCATGGAATAGAATTAAGTACAGTCAAGATTACTAGAGAGATAGTGCTTAGTAAGCTGAATGGATGGATGTCTCCTGGACCAGGTGAGGTGCACCCATGGGTTCTGAAGGAGGTGGCTTTGGGGATTGTGGAGGCATTGGAATTGATTTTCCAGAAATCAATAGACTCTGGCATGGTTCCAGAGGATTGGAAAGTCGCAAATGTAGTTTTGTGTTTAAGTGAAGGGGGAGGCAGGAAAAAGGAAATTATAGGCTTATTAGTCTGATGTTGGTAGTTGGAATGTTATTGGAGTCGATCCTCAAGGATGAGGTTATGAAATATCTCGATGTGCATGATGAGATAGGTCCAAGTTAGTGTGGTTTCATGAAGGGAAATTCCTGCCTGGCCAACCAATTGGAATTCTTTGAGGAAATCTCAAGTAGGATGGACAAGGGAGAGGCTGTAGATGTTGCGTATTTGGATTTTCAAAAAGCCTTCGATGAGGTCCCGCATTAGAGGCTGTTTAATCAGATGAAAGCCCATGGAATTACAGGAAAGATATTAGATTGGGCGGAGGATTGTCTGATGAGCAGGAAGCAAAGGGTGGGAATAAAGGAATCCTGTTCTGGTTGGTTGCCGGTTATTAGTGGTGTTCCGCAAGGGTTGGTGTTGGGATCCCTGCTTCTTACATTGTATGTTGATGATTTAGATTATGGATTGAATGCTTTTGTGGTTAAGTTTGCAGATAGCACCAAGATAGGTGGTGGAGTAGGATGTATTGAAGAAACCAAAAGTTTGCTGAGAGATTTGGACAGCTTAGCAGAGTAGGCAAAGAAATAGCAGTTGAGATACAATGTTGAGAAATGTATGGTTGTACATTTCTGAAGAAGAAATAAACAGGCAGATTACTATTTGGGTGGGGAAAAAAATTCAAAATTCAGAAGTGCAAAGGGACTTGGGGGTCCTTGTGCAGGATAACTTAAAGGTTAACCATTAGGTTGGATTGGCATTCATTTTGAGGAATAGTATATAAGAGTAAAGAGATGATGAGGCTCTAATGGGAAACTGATGAGTCCTCATTTGGAGTACTGTGGCACCTTAGAAGGGATGTAATGATGTTGGAGAGAGTACAGAGAAGATTTACGAGGATGATTCCTGGAATGCAAGGGCTAACACGTGAGGAACGTTTAGCAACTCTTGGACTGTATTCATTGGAGTATAGAAGAATGAGAGGGATCTCATAGAAACATTTCGAAGCTGAAAGGGTTGCACAAAATGGATGTGAATAAGACGTTTCCCTTGGTGGGTGAATCCAGGACAAGAGGGCACAGTCTTAGGATTAGAGGTTACCCATTTAAAACAGAGATGAGGAGAAATTTCTTTACAGAGGGTTGTGGATTTGTGGAATTCATTGGCATGTGCAGCTGTGGAGGCCCGATCATTGGTGGAGTTTAAGGAGGATGTGGATAGCATCTAATTAGTCAGGGTATCAAGAGATATGGGGGAAAAGGAGGGAATTTGGAACTAGATGTGAGAACGGTTTAGCTCCAGCTGGAGTTGTAGAGCTGACTTGATTGTCTGAATGGCCTACTTCTGTTCCTTTATCTTGTGACTTTGCTGAAATAAGTTACCTTTTGAATTTTTAAAATGTTTTGTGGTTCAGTTGAGGGAGCATTTTATTAATATTTTCCAGTATTGTTTATTTTCTGTGCAGTGTGGTTTGGTGTCTATAAAGCATTTCCAAATCAAAATTGGTAATATAATTTAAAATTTCGATTTCGATTACTTATTCAATTAAATCCAAATTTTATTTATCATAATCCTAAATTGTTCATGTGATTTACTTTATTTTTCGGGGCTTTTTAGCCAATGTTATATGACTTGCCTGTGTATCCCACAGACAAATGTTATCAATCAGTTGCCAATAGTCTGTTTTAAAGCCATGTGTAACATTCTTAAAGCAATCTGAATGAAAATGTGGGTCTGAACTTTTAACTTTAATTGATGGCAGTGCTGTAATGATAAAAGGAAACTGAAAACAATCTGTGCCCCACTCCCATGCCAATATGTCTTCCCTTTGCCTCATGCACTGCCAAACAAGATCTATCTGAAAACTGGAGGAGCAATACCGATTGTTCCATCTGGGCACTCCAACCAGATAGCATTAGTATCAACTTCTATTTCCACTACTCCATTTCCTGTTCTCCCTCTCATTCCCCCCCCCCCCCATTTCCTTTCCTCCAGTTCTTCACCCCCTTCCCTCTCCATTCGCAGAGCCATTCATCCTTTCCTCCCCCCCTGTTTTCTCTGGTGCCCTCCCTCTGCTACCTACCTCTTGCTCATAGTCCTGTGCTTCGCCCCCTGCCTCTTTTCTCCCCCACCATTTCGTTCAGACACCTGTACATTTTGCTCATACAAGGCTCAGACCCAAAATGTTGGTTATGTACCTTTGCTCTCTAAAATAAGCTGTGTGACCTGCTGAGTTTCTCCAGCATTGGGTATTTTGAAACCAAAACAACTTTCCTACTGGAAATTGAGGTGCTTTTTTTTATATTAGCTAAGATTGAAACATTCAGTTATCAGTTTTTCACATCCAACATCAACAGCTGTATGTTTTTTTTTAAGTATTGATACCCAGGAAAGCTAAAGGATGGATGGACAGCAGTTTAGAATTTTTCTGGCATTCAGAGCACAGGCAGATGCACGGATAACTTCCATTTTCTCTGCTTCCTCGATGTGAATCTGTGCCATTCTCTTTCTGAAATTCATCTGTGGCCTTTGATTTAGACTGGAAACGTGTTTCATTTTGTTTCATCAGCAAGACACTGAAGTGGCTGATGGAAGTCCATCAGTTGTGGATGTCCTGGAACAACAAATCTCTCTCTGAAAACTGACAAGAACCTTCCTGAGTGTTAACCATTTATTTAACTTTCAAGCACCAAGCCCTGGTGTTTAAATGTTAAATTCTGTGCACAGGATGAGAATTGCCTACAACCAGTGAACTGGTAAAGAGAAGTGAGATTGGTCTGTGAACCAAATAACTTTTCTGAACTTGTACACATATTATACACACGTGCGCTTAAATTAGAAGGGGTTAAGTTAGGTTAGTTAAGTTAAAGTGTGATTCTGTTTTCATGTTTAAGAATAATTAAAAGTAACCATTTGTCTTGGTGAATATCTATTGCTGCTGGGTTTATGGGTCCTCTGGGCTCGTAACAGCCCTCATGCAAGTACTCTGTGTCCATAAGTTCATTTTATTATAATCTGACTGTACATGTACAACCAGACCAAACAGCATTTCTCCAGACCATGGTGCCCACAGTATACAGCACATCTATACATGAAGTTATAATTTAAAATAAATATATATAGATACTTCGGAATAATTTGCTCAGTTACAGGTTGCCATTTATCAAGCTCACAGCCTCTGTGGCTATTTCCCAGTCTGCAGCTAAAAGAAAATTATGCCTGAGTTAGTTGGTCCTGTCTATGCCTCAAAGAAGTATGTAGACAAGCACTTGCACAGAAGACGATGAAAGTAAGTGTGGGTAAAAGGGGTAAGTTTAGATGAGTCCCTATGGACCTGATGGTCTGAAGGGCCTGTTTCTCCCCTGTATAATTCTGTAACGCTTTGAGACATGAGGTCTACATAATGGTTTGCAGGTCAGGAGTAGGCCTTTCCTGCCAAGCACAACTCACAGCAGATCCTATAACTCAGCAGGGATTTTGTATCGGTAGCTTAAGAACATAAGAAGCAGGAGTAGGCCATCCTGCTGTGCCGTTCAATGTGATCATGGCTAATCTGATGAAAGGCTCTTCTCCAACAACCTGCCTTTTCTCTATAATCCCTTTATTCCCCTACCATGTAAAAATCTATCCAACCTTGTCTAAAATAATATTTACTGAGGCAGCCTCCACTGCTTGAAAAGGTAGCAAATTCCACAGATTCATCACCCACTGGGAGAAACAGTTCTTCCTCATCTCTGTCCTAAATATACTACCCTAAAATCTTGAGGCTACGCCCCCAAGTTCTGGTCTCCCCTACCAACGGAAACAACTTGCCTACCTCTGTCTTATCTATGCCTTTCATAATGTAATAAGATCCTCTCTTCGAGTACAGTTCTCGGCCATTCATTCTCTCCTCATAGGCAAAGCCCTTCACCTCTGGAATAAACTTGGAGGTAGCAGATTAATATCTAATCCAATTCCCTCTGAAGTTTTCAATTGTTTGATGCAACACGACTATCATAATTCAAAACGTTTTTTTAAAAAGATGGTACTCAACCAGAAAGCTCTAGGGACCTCTTAAGGTGGCTGCAGAATATTAAAAAGTAAAAAAATGTAAGGCAAAAGAATGGTGATTTTCCTTTTACAAACATACCCTATTCAATGAAACCCCATCATTACACTATTCATCTGTTAGATATCAGATGTGCTTTGTACGTAGACTACTGCCAGCACGAATGTTTGCATTAAATCAAAATTAAGGAGTAGAATTTCCAATAGTCTGCCCGCTGTAGCCCTCGTCCTCCTGTAAAGATCTCAATTTTCAAATCACACACTATGCCAGAGACTCCACTGTAGCGTAACACAGGAGTGTAGCTGTGCAGAAACATGAAGTCTAATTGAAAAACATTGAAGGTGCCAGGCGATGTGTACTGTCTGAGGTTGAGGTTCAGCTCACTCTGTCAGCCGTAATTTAGCCTGAGCAAAGAAGGCAACAGACTGGAACAGGACAAATGAAAGGAGATTAATTATAAGGAGAAAAGTACTGTGGCGCCAAGGAAAAAATAAAATTATTGAGATGTGTGCCAAATTTTCAATGAAAATTTTGTTCATCATTTGTTATTACTGGGATATTTAAAATAATAATGCTGGGAGTTGGAAGAATTGGATTCAATAAGTACTTTAATTTTTTTTTACTGCTAATGTTATGTAAAATTATTCTGCAAATCTCACAACTGCAGTTATATTCCAAAGGTGTCCTTTTCATTACATTGTTCATGGATCAGTGTTATTTGTGTAATTCTTAACATTTGGAAAATAACAAAACTTATCCGTGCAACAAACAATTATTTCATAATACGCCAATTAACTATTTCTGTGCTTGGAGGGCATGTATATGAGTCAACTGTGTTTTTTTTTTAAATGTCATTATTGTGTGTTTTTGATGCATAATTAGGTTGCAATGGCTGTTGAAATTAGCAACGTGTTTTATCACGGGTCAAAATTGACAGGATGTGCAGTCTAAATTTGCAGAGAACCTGTCTATTGCAGACTTGTGCCATAGCATGGAATCTTCAAAAATAGACCCTAATTTGGTTCCAGAAGACTCAATGTCATGGCCAAACCTTGTTAATATCACACTACAGTTGTCTGGGACTTTGCATTGTTTCACTGAGACCTTCATTAATGAAACTAAGGGTCGCTTATTTATCGTTCTTCCCCTTTAATGTCAGTGCAAGAGCAGAACAAACACCACAATGGGCATATCAAAGATATGGAAAATTCTAAATTAGTATCAATGTTATTATGCCTGGAAAATGGATGGCTCCACACTCGTAGCAGATAGAAGATCAAATTTTGCAGGTTTGGGAGAAATTCATGCTTTTGACACACTGGACTACAAAGATATTGCTTCCTCAAGTTTTGGATATATTTTGTGGCTTTTGAGCCGCTGATCATGAAAATTGCCTTAAACTTTTCCTATCACGTATAACATCTTTTAGAGATTTCCTGTCATATTTTAAGTCTATTAGTATGTTAGCAAGCTGTTTTGGTCAGTCTAAGCATGCACTAATTGCAGTGCTATGCAAATGTTGTCTTAGGCCTGGGTGTGCTAAGTATAGATGCAGACAGGCTACAAAAACAGCTCACATGTAAAGATACTGTGCATTATATTGGTTATAGATTCAACGCATCTTGATGCAGACAAAACCATGAAGTGCAACATGTCATTAAAAATTTGTTTTTTGCATTTGCACTTTGTCTTCTTTCCCGCTGATCTTGGCGCAGTCAGTGATGAACATGGTAAAAGGTTTCACCAAGATATTGCGACCATGGATAAGCAGTATCAGGGCAACTGGAATCCATCAATGCTGGCCGACTATTTTGAGACACTGACAAGAGAGGCATCAGATGCTGAGTACAAATGAAAATCAGTGGCATTACATTTTTAGGTCAGTTGAAATAACGCAATGTGTCAGCATCACTATGTGATTAGGTAAATTCAATCGAAGTTCATTTAATGTTGCTCCAGCTTCCTATGTGATACAGCTACTGAAATGATCAGCTTGAAATTGTGTCTCATAATCACCAATTTTTTTTTCTCTCTGGAAACAAACCTTCAAAAAGAATTGTTGTCCAGTGTAATTTTTGTCCAAGGGTTATATTTATCCTGACTTCTATTAGTATTTCTTTGAAAGCTTAAACATCAGAAAAAAAATGCAAACTTTTTGTGGGTTACAAATTGATCCTGATTTTCATTTTACTATAATTATTTCTGCATTAATAATTGACTGTAGCTGATTAATTCAATGACAAATATTCAAAGAACACAATAATCCAAAAGCATGGCTTCCCTGAGAATGCCAAATCTTCTGCATCTCTTACAAACACTTTGTTTCATGATGCAAAATTTTCCTTTCAAAATTATTGTCCCTTTTAAAATTTTACAAAATTTCTGCCTTAGCAAAATAGCCATGAAATTCATATATTGTAGACACTGGCTGTTTTAAGAACAAAACTTCAGTTGTGATTTCATTAGTATAATTGTTGTTATAAATTGCAGAGCTGCTTGGCAAAGCAACCTCAGGCTTTCCTAAGTGACTTCTCGTAATGTAGTGAGGGTCAGTATATGATTACATTTTCTAATTGTGTTGGGAGGATTGGCATCTTGCCATACTTGCACCATTTTTGCCCAGGATAGAACATGTATTGTAGCCAAGATTGTGATCTGAATAGTTGCCTTCTGGAGATGTAGGTTGATGGGTAAATACATCCGAATAAACTCAAACTTGCATCACGTTGCAATGTAAAAAGTACAATTTTAATGGACATTCAATACATCTTAAGGCCAAAAGAAAAGGCCATGGAACAATTATTAGAGATTTACCTCTAAGTCTGTTTTTATTCACTCAATTTGATTCATCCTACTTGATTCGAAAGGTGTAGGGGACAGTCCTTTCAAAATATTTTCACCCCTATAGGAGGGTAAGTAAACTGCAGTTGGCGATTTTTGCAGAAATTGCCAAAAATAAGACACTCATTTTATCCTCTTTAAAATCTGGCAGATTTAAGACACAGAAGGAAGGCATTTGCACGGCTTCATCAAAGATGGTTTTTTTGTCGTATTAGGTCTTCGACCACTTGCAGCTCTTGTTTTCTTAAATTTAGACATGCAGCACAGTAACAGGCCCTTCCAGTCTGCTGCCAAAATATCTCAATCAACCTACAACCTCTGCATGTTTTGAAGGGTGGGAGAAAATGGGAGCATCCGGAAGGAATCCGTGCAGACACGGTGCAAACGAACAAACTCTGTATAGACAGTGCCGGATCCAGAACAATATTAATTGCAGCAGACCAAGAGTTCATTCACGTAGTCTTTGACTGTGATTAATGCTTCTCCCTCAACTACTGTAACGACTGCAATACAGAGCTCTCCTTCTCCTTCCCTAAATTCCCTACATGCCTTGAACTCATGCTGTACCTTTGTAGTTTAATTATTGGTAACTTGGCAAGTATTGTGAAGATTTACTGTGTGCTATTAAAAATTAATCAAAACTAATTCTGCACAATCCCTGTTATCCACAATTGAAACAAAGAGCAGCATCAAGCAACTGGCAAAATAAATAAGTTAAAAATACAGAAGTTTACCTCATCACTAGTTCACCAATCAAGCAACTGGGAAATTCATTTATTGGGCACCTACCAAACTCCATAGGATCTGGAGAGCGGGTTTTACTGTATATCAATTTAAACATTTTATGGAACAAACTTGATCTGTTAAAGAAAAATGCCCAATGTCTATCAGTTCTCTTTTGCTTTTCCTCTTCATTGAAGTGAATGGAGTTGGGGGTTCCTTCATTGGATCCAACCAAGAACTGGTTCCCGAGGCTAATTCCTCGGCGGCAGCGTTGGGGAATTGCAGGAAATTTGGTCTTCCCCATTGGGCTTCATGATGATGGTTGCTTCAAAGTCCAAATGTTCCTCATTTACACTGAACTGTTGACAACTTGGGGAAACCCAGGCTCATATGCTATAAAACCATGTACTGTAGGTGGTAACATTTCCAAGTAAGTTACTCTTTCTGATTCTAATAATAATTGTAACTGTATACCGTATTAGATTTTGATGGTGGCATCCAAGTAAATGATTGTTAAGTTACTGCCACCCTATCATTAAGACTATGACAGGCTGTTCAATAGTGCAGGCGTGTGCCTGCATGGCCAAGACTCTGAGTCACTCAGCTAAGAAATCACATTCTGAAAACATGGTTTCCAAAGTTTATTCATAACATAAACTTTTTTTTTCCCCTTTGTCCTCCAAAGCTGCCAGAATGTACATTTTTCATGTGAGGTGCCAGAACAAATTTCACATGAAGCACAAGTTTTCCTTTCAACATGACAAGGAAGAATTATTCCTCCATTTTAAAATCCCTTTAATATGGTTGACATAGTGTTAGCGCAACCACTGTTATGGCAGCAGCGATCGGGATTGGGGTTTAAATCCCACACTGTCTGTAAGGAGTTTGTACATTCTCTTCATGCCTGTGCAGGTTTCCTCTGGGTGCTCTGGTATCCTTCCACCGTTCAGAAATGTTCAGGGGGTTGTAGGGCAATTGGGTGTAATTGAGCAGCATGGGCTCATGGACTGAAAGGGCCTGTATGTACAGTATATCTAACGAACCCCCATCACCTTGGTCACAACCTCGTGTCACTGTTACCTTTGGGCAGAAGACTGAAAACCAGCACGTCCAGGATCAAGAACCATTTCTTTCTCACAGCTGCTAGACTCTTGAGCCTCCCCACTGTTACATTAATCAGGGACTGCTCCGACACCACAAAAGGGCGGTCTGCACGATTGCAAAGTCATTTTTTTTTTGTTTTGGAATAACAATGAAAATGTATTTCTTTTGAATTCAAGAAAGTGCACCACATTTATTTATTTATTTACAAACTACCTGTTCGGATGCAGCAATTAAGAATTTTGGTGCACATGTCTAGTACATTGTACAATGTGTATGACAATAAACTCATTATCTTTAATATAGAATAATGGACAGAGGTAATTGAGAAGAATGCTACTGAAGTTTAACTGCTCGTTATGAATTTTATTGTGTTTCTACATTCAGACGAAACAAATTCACCTTTTCTTCTGGCCTGGAGTTTAACATATGTCTTCAATCACAACAAAGTATCAGTGTTGTCTGGAATAATCAGGATCACTTATCCATATTCCATTTTATTCTGTGGATCGTCTAATTTGTAGTGCCAAAACTCAATGTGATTGTTCCAGTTATTTTTGACACATGTCCTCTTGCCAGGTTAATAATATGGCTTCACAAAAATTATCTCAGTGTAACTTGGGGAAGAAATGTGTCCTCTAGTAGATGTGAAGTGAGGAATACATAATTTAGAATCAGAATTTATTGTCATGAATAGGTTAGAAGATTCATTGTTTTGCAGCACCAGTTTAAATATTGCTATAAATTACATTTCAAAATAAACAGTGCCAAGATGGGAGAAAATGAGGTTATGTCTGCGCTTCAGAAATCTGATGGCAGAGGAGAAGAAGCTGTCCCAGTGCCATTGGGTGCTCATCTTCAGACTCCTGTATCTCCTGCCTGATGGAAGCAGTGCAAAGTGGGCATGGCCTGGGGGATGCTTGAGGATAAAGGCTGCTTGGTACCTTCTCAAACTATGTCCTGAAGCTGGTTGTCAGTCATCTAGAATCATCCACTTCTTGTGGATATTCTCGATGGAATGGTCTAATGCCCATGATGGTGTTGGCTGAGTCCACATCTCTCTGTGGAATTTTCCAGTGTTCTGGTCCTGTGCATTAACACCTCCTTACCAGACAGTGATGCCACCAATCAGAATGCTCTCCACGTATAGAACCTGTAGAAAATTTTGAGAGACTTGGTGACATACCAAATCTCCTCAAGAAATATAGCCACTGGTGAGCCTTCTTCATGATTGCTTTGTGATCTATCAGCATGTGTGCCTTCATGGGAGCCAGAATTCAGAAATGGAGAATGCTGTCACACTCACCATTTATCATATGTGACTGATGAAAATTTCCACCTTGTTTTATCAAAGTTCTCGGCAAATAGGGTACGTGACATTGGCGAGCTCTCAGCCTACTTAGAATGCAATCATTCACCAGTGACAAGCTTGCATTAGTTGGATATGATTTCTCAGTGCTGGGGTGAAATAATTGACTCCTGCTTTAAGTATGAAATTCTTATTCAAAGCTTTGCTTAACAAATCAAAAGTGATATTTCCCCTGGATTGAGGCTTTCCAGACCAAGACATCAGAACTCCATGCTTTCTTCAAGAAACACGATCTTCACTCTCCCCCTCATTGTCCTTGATAGGTCCTTATTCACATCTACTCATATGAAGTACTTCCACTCTCAGCTCCCTCCCCCCCACTGCCAAATAGAACCAGGATGGAATTCCCTTCATCCTCACTCTTCACTCCACCAGCCTCTGCTTCCAACATGTCATTCTGCAACACATCATTCAGCTGTAGCAAGATCCCACTTCCATCCGCATCTTGCTCTTCTCACCCCTTTCCACTTTCCACAATAATCACACTCTCCATGACTAAGATTTACTCTTCCCTCCCCACTCTCCTTTCATCACCTTCCTCCCCCCCACCCTCCCCCCCCGACACTTCCCACCACAGCTGCCGGGCATGTTGGATGTGGCCACATCTCCCCATTCACCTACATCCAGGGCCACAGACAGACCTTCTAGATGAGGCAGAGTCAGTCCTTTGAGGTGAGGCAGAGTTTCAAGTGCTCCTCCAATCTAGTCTACTGCATTTGGTGTACTTGAATATGTCCTCTTCCACATCACTGAGACCAAAAGTGTTTATGCAACTCTGTCCTCATGCCCTGGCATGGCATGTCCAGCATGGAGTTCTGATGTCTTGGAAAGGAAACCTCACCCTGGGAGCAAGAGTCAATTATTTCACCCCAGCACTGAGAAATCATATCCAACTAATGTAATCGTGATTTAAATCCTTATTCCACAAACTATCCATTCCAGTCCTGCCATCTCCTTCGACTGACAAGGTTGAAACTTTTCCTCTGTCAATTGAAGTCTAATCGACCTTGCTGCACATCCATGCACATTGGGTCTTGCAACCTGGGAGATTCAAGAAGTTTTGGTGGTGTCTCTCACTGGAAAGGTTATCTTGGGAATTGCTTTATTTTACGTAAAGCGGGAGAGTTTGCAGAAGATGCTGTGCATCCTAATGCTGCTGGCAGGACCATTGAGGAAGCCCGGTAATAAAAGCCCAGGATTATGTGCCCATCTTCTATCTGGATCGAAGCCAAGGGACCAGAGATGATCAGTGGATTGCTGAAAGTTGAAGCAGCTGACTCCCGCACATAGCCCCACAGCTGGGGAAAGAAGCATATTTTCCAATTGTAACATTAATAGTCTCTGGGTTTCTCCCAGAAACAGCAGCTGTGTATCTGCCAAGTTAACCAGTGATTGTTTTTGAGATGGCCCCCTCATAATAATCAGGCTCTTTGCATTTAAGTGGCGGTGGTGCACGCGAGGAAGTGCGGATTTGGGGGGCAGGGTGGCCTGGGACTGACCTCTGTCAAGATCAATCAGCTTCATTATGTTCCCCACTACTAGTTCCTGGCTCCAAACCTTATTTTTCCCTCTTGTTTCTCATCATCTTATAATTGGGCAATTTGACTTATTAGAAATCTACTTGGGAAAACCGTTAGTAAATTTGACTATGAAGAAACAGATTATTTTGAAATTTTCTACATCTAGCAAACTTGATTTTTTTTCTTATGCTTCAATAGTTACCTTTACAAGTCATATGACTTTGTCCTACATCCAATGCAGAATAAACAAGTTTCTTGATAAAAGATCCTAACCAAAACTTTGACCATTTCTATCCATGGATATCGCCTGACCTCCTGATCCCCTCCAGTTTCACTTTGTTCCCCAAACAGAAGTTTCCTCTACCTTCCCCCATGACTGAAAACATCCTCTTGAAATTGGTACCTTCTCAAACTATGTCCTGACCAACAAAAGCATATGATAAAAGGAGAGGAGAGAATTGATTTGGCTCTGTGTAAGGAGACATGGGTGGTTGTCAATCATCTAGAATGACAGAACCTTAGAAATTTACCACACTGGAGGAGGTAATGGGCCATTGTATCCATGCTGCCCAAAAATGGAACTACCTAACATTCCCTACTTCTCGCCTGTAACTTGCAGCTCTTCACACCCTCATCCAGATATGTCAGGATGGCGATGAGGGTTTTTACTTCCACCACCACATCAGACTCAACCCTTTGAGTAAAGGAACAATACACAATTATTTTCAAACCTTCCATCAATTAATTTATCAATGTTCAGAGGATATCACCATCTTGTTTGATTCAAACAATTTCAGCTGAACCAGACTTTATTCAATTATAATCCTGCATTCTTCCTAGTACATTGTTGTGATTTGCACTGAGCTCTCGATTTCTGACTTGCCCGTTGGGTTTCGTTTGCCCTCAACTGTGCTTTAGGGACTTGTATTCTCTGTGAATCCAGTGCCATTTCTTTCATCAGGTGACTTTATCTTGCCTTAGTTGCCTGCTGCTAATATTGCCATCTTTAACTTTGTCACATCTAGACTTGACTTGGCATTAGCATCAACTTTTTTAGTTTCTGTTTAAACCCCATTGCTGCCACAACTACCTCCCCTCCCCATATCTCCTTTCTTTGTTTTTGAATATTTTATTTAAGTTTTAAGAATGTACAAAATAGAACTCAATTAATATAATAACAATAATACATTGACTATAAAATAATTGAAAATCACTCATAAGGTCTGAAAAAGAGAAAGGTGAGTCCCTTTTCTCCCAACGCCCCCTCCCCGGATTCGAAAGAAGAGGGGAGTGACAACAAGGAATAGAGGGAGATTTTAAAAAAAGAAAATAGAAAATAAAAAAAACAGGAGCGAGGTTCCACATCTCAGAGTCACATCATTTTAAAAGTATTACATTTCTAATAAGGACTATACTAATTGACAAATATCAAAATAAATTATACAATCTGGGCATTTTATAAGATTAAATAGGGTTTTTTTTTTAAAAAAAGGTTGCCAACATACGATATCTATTCCTAAGACTTTAAGAAATGATCTCAAGGGGAATACAACTTTGCACTTCCATGTTCCAACAATCAATGTGAAGTAGGGAATTGGATTTCCATGTTACCACTATAGATTTCCTGGCTATTGGCAACATAATTTTAATAAATTTAGATTTACCTCTGGAGAAGTTAACTTTTATAACTGCCAAGTTCCCCAGAAGAAGCAATTCTGGATCTAGAGGGTAATTTTCCCCCACAATTTTTGTCAACACTTCTTGCAATTTTATACAAATGGATCTTAATTTAGTGTATAACCAGGTGGAATGTAAAAAAAGTTACCAACATCTATACCACACCCAAAACACCTATCAGAAAATTCTGGTTTATTTTTATGTATTTTTTGAGGTGTGAGATATAATTGGTGCAGAAAATTGTGTTATATCTGTCTATATATAGAATTAATTAAGTTAGTCATACTATCTACAGATAGATCTGACCAGCATTGAAGATTGATTACAATGCGCATATCTGACTCCCATCTCTCCCTCGATCTATGTAGTCCATAGATTTTGGGCTTTGATCGTGAATCACAGCATATATATTAGAGATAAATTTGGTCGCATTCCCCTTTTGAATTAGAATTTCTATGTCTGAGCACATTAATGGTCCCCACTTTTACCTCAAAAATGATCACATTAGAGATAGCAGAAGAATGTGTTGTTGGGTAAGTTGTATTTATTTTTAAGTCCCTCAAAAAACATAAATTGCTTCTGTTGATCATAACAATCTTCAATGCACCTGATACCATCTTGGTACCAGGTGGCCAAGATTTTATTACCCAAAGTCATAGGTATTAAACTGTTTTGAGATAGAGGTACTCTTCTCTCCTTCTCTCCTCCTCACTCCACACTTCCCCTGTCACCTTTCACAGAGCCAAAATCAATTCTCACCTTGCCTCATATCTTATCCAATTAACACCTTTTGTTGGTCTGAACTTCTCCCCTGCTATATGCCAATCTTTATTCACATACCTTCCTATGTTTTGCTTGTATCTTGAATGCAGGCCCAGGCCTGAAACATCAGTAATATATATTTAGCTTCTATGGACCCTGCAAGATGAGCCAAATTCCTCAAGCATTTCTGTGTGTCTTTACTACAATCACAATATCTGCAGACTTTAGTGTTTCTCCTAATGGCAAATTAACTGCCTGACCCCTCTGGCTTTGAGATGAGGGAGGAAGGTAGAGAACCTGAGGGAACAGCCCACATGGTCAAAGGGACAAAAGGCAAATGCCAAACAGATGGCATCGGAGATCAGCATTGAAGCTGTGAGTCAACAGCTCTACCAGCTGTGTCACTGACCCTTTCTGTCGGCTTCCCATCAGGATCACTTGGCTTCAACAGATATTTGAACACCGTGATGGGGCAATAGTTAAATGTGGATCTTGGTTTAAACAAAAACCTGAAATGTAAGGTGTGTAATAATGTTATTACAGTGCTAAGTACTCGGGTTTGAATATATTGCTATCTAAGGAGTTTGTACGTTCTCCCCATGTCTGCATGGGTTCCCTCCGGATGTTCCCACATTCCAGGGTTAGTAGGTTAATTGATCACATGGGTATATTTGGGCAGCATGAGCTCATGTCTGGCAGGCCCTGTCACTGCTGTATATCTAAATTTAAAAGTAGAATATATTAGTGTCCTAATACAAATTCAGTGAATAATCCACAGATTCCCTGGCTTCTGTTTTTTAAAAAAAAGCCCGATATTGTGAAGTGCAGTAGTTCAGCAATCCAGGAAAAATTGAAACAAGATTGCTTTATTTTCATTTATTTACACATGCTCTGAATTAAGAAATAATATCTAACTCTTTACATTCCTCTGATTCTTCAATGTAATGCAGGCCATTAAAAACTAACTCTGAAACTTTTTTACTAATGCAATATGAGATATCACACTTCTCTGAATTCCTCCCAGATGTTGTACTAAATGTGTTTTAAAACATGGTCAGACCAATCTTAATTGAGTCGAGATAATCTTTGAAAGATGCTCAAAAAGTTCTTGAGATCTGCATTCCAGACATTTTTACAGCAGTTTCCATTGAGGACACCATGTTTCTGACCGCTGGAAGAGCTGACAATTGTGGGTTCATTTGCATGGTAGAATTTGCAACAATCAGTAAGCATGAGATTTCTACAGTGAGACAATATTATGTAATGATTATTCTATTGTTCATTCTCTTTAAAAAAAAATCCAGGCTCATTCCATGTTTTCTAATTGAATCTGTTTTCATATTGTGCAGGAAAGTAATGTACAGTAAAAAAAAATAGTATCTGGCAGCTATGGGGATTGGTGGATAAGTGAATTTTCCGGTTGCTTGAGATTGGTGTTGCAAGATTGGTGAACTAATTGCTAGGGAGCACCAATTTTAAACTGCTTTTTTTTCACCTATTTATTTTCGGCAATTCTTTTTTGCTGGTTGCTTAAGGCTGTCGGTTGCTTGAATTCCGGATAACGGGAATTTACTGTATTCTCATTGGACTCCAGCCATTTTTAACTTTTCATAACATATACTCTCGACTGGGTCCAAGGGCAAACCACAGTATGATCACCAGTATGAACCAACTGGTGGTTGGGTTTAAAACCAGTCCAAGAAAATGGGGCATGGAGTCCAAAGGGTTAAAGCAGCCCCACATTAATTGGATCACATTCATTCCAAAAGCAGATACTTTTACAGTGACATTGAATATCGCAACTAGATTTATTAAGAAATTAAACATTTTGGGTATTATACAATTGTTTAAAAGTGGGATAAATTGTGTCATAATAACATAATTATCTTTTGATGCTGAACTTTTGGGTATGGTAGCTATACTCACTGGGGACACCAAACTAAATTAGCTGGTTGTCGATTCAAGCCCCTTTTCTGGACATTGCCTGGTCCATAGATGTGGTCAAGCCTTCAAGATGGATCTGGATAGATGGTGGAGAAATATTTTCACGACCATGGAGAAAGTTTTGGGATGAGGAATTGGAGAGTTCCCTGTGGTCAATAGGCAGTGGACATGATGGGCTGAATGTACTGTGACCACTCGATAACTGTGAGCTCCTTTCATTTAATCTTTTTGATAGAGCCCAGTGAGGGGCTCATAGGAGTGGTGCAGTGAACAAGAAGGAAAACAGTAAGCAGTTTGCATGGAAATATTGGCAGAGAGGAGTTGCACTATCAGGGAGAAGGTTGATCACATCAAGATAAACATTCACCACAGAGGAACAAGACTGTACATTGGGAGTCAGCTAAGTATGAAGAAGGAAAAGCTAACATGTTGGGATAAAAACATAGATACAAGCCAGTGAGGAACAAAAGAAGAATTTGGATAAGAAAAGCAAGCTGGAAAAGACCGTTTAAAAACACAAAGGAAGAGAATTGGCAGCAGTCAAAACAGGATGTTTTACTTTCAGAACTCATTTTCAATATTTGGTATTCAACCACTGTAATACTTTTTTTTTGCTGGAGTGAATGATTATTCTATTTGTTTTAAGCATGTCGCCGGTCAGGCCAGAGACCATATGTAGTTTATCAGCTTGGTTCAGTTCCATCATCAGTGAGGAACTAACAGAGTTTTATTCGACTTCAGAAGTCACTGCAGCTGATAACAAAAACCTCAGCCAAAAGCAAAGTCCAATTTAATTAAATTCAAATTAAACATTCAGTACAATAACAGGCTCTTCCGGTCCATGAGCCCGTGCCACCTAAATGCACCCAATCAACCCACAAACTCCGTATGTTTTGAAGGATGGGCGGAAACTGGAGTGCCTTGTTTTTGGAGGGTGGGAACCCACACAGAATGTACACAGAGCAGGGAGAAGGAGCAACCCCTTACAGACAGCGCCGGATTCTAACCTGGGTCGCAGGGGCTGGAATGAGGTTGAGCGAACTATTATATACTAACTCTGTTAATGGACTAATCAATACTCGATACAAAACTTACACAGTTTTTAAAAATTGGCAACTTTTGAAATAAAAATACATTGTTTACTGTAATGTCTTTTGAAACATGAACTAAAATTAAGACTCCTTTTAAATCTAACAGATATTCATTGATTTTTTTAAAAGTTAGGTACAAACCATAAAAGTCACATTGTTTGATGCACAATAAATTCATGCACTGAAGTAAATAAAGGATAAAAACGTCGACACATAGAATACGTATAAAATTTGTAACTTTTGAAAGAGTTATTAAATCACTAATCTGTTAAGTAAAACAAAATTCTGCAGACACTGTGATTGAAGTTAAAAACACAGTTCTGGAGAAACTGAACAGGTCAAGTGGCGTACTATATATATAGCAAGGATAAAGACGTATATAACCAACATTTCGGGCCTGAGCCCTGAAATTACTAGACCTTTTTGTCTTCATCCTGACAAATTGAGGAACCATTATTTGTAGTGTAGAAATGAGTGTGATGGCATTCTGTCTGGGTTCATTGATTGATCAAAGGAATCCAAGGTGTTTATAGAATAGATAGGTCTGAACACTTGTATGAGGATACTTCGAGTGCAGACATATATCAGACCTGTGTTCTAAGAAATCTGTGATAAGCTGCTTTCTGATTATTATTCTTGTGCCACTTCCTGACTTTGGAGGAACAATCAAGGGAAAGCATTTCTTGATAATGCAATCTATTAACTGATATCTTTTCTGCATTGGTGGGAAAAACATTGCATCAAAGAGGTGACCTCCCCGTGTATGTCAATTGACATTGAGTTCCATATTTATTGCTTGAATATGGTGTTTCATGTTTTTTTACTCGAGTCAAATTGTTTTTTGGAATAAGGAAAGGTTTCTGTTGAATCTCTACTACTTTCTGAAGCTTTGCCATATCCAAATTTCAATAATGACTTTCATGAAATATGTTTAAAAAAAAACCTTCCAAATTATAATGTTTCCCCCCCACTCCAGATACATTCTTTTCCATGTGGTTTACAAGTGTGTAAACAACATCAACAACAGGAGGGTATATGAAGGATTAAAATTCCCCTTCATCTCTCTCTATTTTGCTTGTACTTTTGTCTCAAGCAAGTAGATGCCAATTCACTCAAATTTTTTCACTCAGTTTGCTCATTTTTTAGAAGTTAACACAGTCTCAGTAATTCAGTGGTCTTTGCCTTGTGATGGAGACTGTCCAGTCTCTCAAGACAGTGCTTTGTAGCTGCATGCAAGTTGACATAAAGGGGACACAAAAGAAGTGGGGGAACAATTTAGTGCTAACTAAGGGGGAGCAGAAAAATGTTGCACATAGTGGACGCTGAGTAATTCCTAATACAGGAGACAATATAAAATTTGAAGGCTGTAGATGGTGAAATCTTGAGCAAACAATGAGCTGCTGGAGAAACTTAGTGGGTACGGTAAAAATGGCCAGTCAGCGTTCCTCTATCGAGCTCAAAGTGACAAAGGTGATATTCCGTATATAAAGGGGGGGGCGAGGGGGGGGGGTGGGGAAGCTGGAGGAGGAACCAAGAGGTGATAAGATAAAGGACAAAAAGTGGAGAGAGAGAGAGTCCATAGAATTTTTCCACTTTTAGGTAAATCCCCCCCCCACCACTAACTTTTTCCATTTCTTCCTTACTGATTCACTCTTACTTTCTTCTCTACCTCTTGGTGGTGTTCAGTGAGCTGACGGGGACTGTACCGAAGGTGGAGGCGACTTTGCTGCACAGGGTACCATGAGGAGTTGCAGATTCAGGGGGAGCAGTGGACCAGTGCAGGGCACCGGAAATATGGAAAACAATTCCTCCCCCACTCCTAATCTTTGAGAAGGAGAAGGATAGGATACCACTGATACGTGCTGTTAATGACTTCAAAGACTGAGTTAGGAACGATGGGCTTCAATACACATTAGATTTCAGCTGGCCCAACTCCATGTGCTCGAATGAATGGAAGGGGTGGGGAGGTTGACCTTTATGGCCAGGTCACAGGGGGAAGGGGTTACAGGGGATTGAGTCATGAGCGGCAGGGCCGGCCATTTATACACAGGACAGAACAGTATATACATATGACTACAACCACCCTACAGGAAGATGAACATGGCAGAGTTCAAGCGAGGGGCTCGAAGGCTGAAGAACCTGACACATATTGTGGGCAGTTGGTGACTTGCTGTCGAAGTGGCTGCTGGAGACTGGCTCATGGGAACCAGGAATCGTAACTGGGATTCAAGAGAGGGCAAGAAGGGCCTCTGAAGCGATCGGGGTGCTCCTAATCATATTGGATGTTTGAAATTGGTACTTGGGTTATTGTTGGATTGAATCGGAGTGTGTGTGAGAGCTGGAGGCAAATCCACAGACACTGTCTTTGAAGTGACTCTCTTTTACTCCTATTTCTCCTATTGTTAGGGACACTGGTCAATGCTAATGGCCACTCTTCATTTGCCTTACTTATGCAAAACACAAGTTGAAGAATATCCTCTATATGTTATTATGTGACATTAAAAGGAATCTTGAACCTATCTCAATATCTCCTATCCTATTACCCCATCGCCTCTTGGTCCCACCCCAACTTCCTTCTCCTCTACATACGTAATGTCATCTATTTTACCTTGTTTTCGATAAAGGGTCCCACCCCAACACTATCGTCCGATGCAGTCTGGCCTGCTGAGTTCCTCTATCATTTGCTTAAAATCAAGCAATCTCCTCCTCAAAAGGAAGATGAAGAAGTCGATTGTTCCCCGTGTGATTGAAACAGGGGAAAATATGATTTTTTTTTATTGGTGTAATTAGGAACACACTGGCATTTCATGGAATGATGTTTCATTTACACGTGATTGTTTGCTTTTTGGACGTAGTTCAATTTCCATAAAGAGGGAGCAACATACCAAGCTATCTAATCATTGCTTGGTACAGGATTAGTTACATGATCTTGAATATATTCAGTGGCTAAACAGCTGTCACAGATAATACATTTATCTAATTGGTGATTATTTAGTTTTCTTGATTAAAACAATATTCAAGGTCAGCACGTGTGGGTAATTTCTGCCACAAAACACTTGGAAACAATTCTCAGTGAGTGTCTGGCATGAAATATATTCTTCAGCTTACGTTGTAGTTTTCATTCACTGAAGTTTTGTGTGGCTAACAGCTTTAACCAATTGGGTATCTCTGTTATATAGAGATAGGTGAAATTTCCGGTATTTGCCTTCTGCCTAATCTGATTCTGTAATTTGATTTAGGAATTGATGACAAAAAAATTGCTTTATCTTTTAGCTAAAGTATCCTAAAATAAAGAAATTGTGTATGAAAGGATTCAAGATCAGATTTCAGATTTATTGTCAGAGTACCTACGTGATATATACAAATCTGAGATACTTTTTTTTTCTGTGGGGTTATGGATTTAATTGGATTTAAGCTATAATTGATCACCTGTGGCCACCAAATTTCTCACCCTCCAATCGGATGGCATTATTTTCTCTATTAAATGCACCCACACATCTCTTCTTTCCCTGTCACCTTTCCCCCCAGCCCTCTCTCTCTTCCCTTTCCCCATGTCTCCTTACACAGAGCCAAATCAATTCTCTCCTCTCCTTTTATCATATGCTTTTGTTGGTCTGGACTCCTCCCCCAGTCTACCTTTATTCTGATGCTTTCCTGCTCTTTGCTAATTCCTTGAAATAGGGGTCAGGCCTGAAACCTCGGTAATGCACCTTTACCTCCTATGGGCACTGAGAGACCCACCGAGTTTCTCCAGCATTCCTGTGTTTTACCACATTCATAGCATCTGCAGACTTTCGTGTTTCATTGCATCAAATTTATCAACTCGAAGTTAGCCGCAAGTTTCCTAGGTCTTGCTGGTCCTTCTTCTGCCAATGTTCATTGTGCAGATTGGTATTTGTGCCAACAGGACCTGGGCATGTGAAGAGTGCCTCGTGTGCGTTCTACCAATCAAGATTCCAAGTGAGTGAGGGAAAACAAGAGTGGAAATAGAAAGAATGTTTTCATTTGTGTGGAAGAGCATAATAAGAGGTCATTCATGCAAGACGGTCATTAATAAATGGAATTAGGAATTCAGAAGAAACTTGTTGCTCAAAGACTGATTAAGATCATACCTTCGCTAGATCTACTTCCCTGACAACTTGTTCAGATTGATTGCATTATGGAGGAAATCCTCTTGTCTTAGCCACTCACAAACTCCAGCCCCTGTGAAATTACTGATGTTTTCAGAAAGCTTTGGATCAAATATGCCCATTTTAAAACAAAGTTTTATTCAAAATCACTGAAATAAAAACAAACTTGCAAAATTAGCATTGAAGGCACTATTTCACTCCAGAACGTCAGCTGAACAATTGATTAGTAAATTGGATGTTTGCAAATAACTCTACAGGTCTTGAAATTATATTGAGCAACTCTGTTTTTATAAGTGCTTCCTGAATGAATAAATGTGAAACTGATCACTGAATATGATTGGAATGCATACCACATAATGGGGATTTGAATTGATTTATTTGTCTTTCCTCGGGAGTCATTGAGTGCAAAGCAGGGGTGTCAATCATCTTGGAACACACATCTGACATTGTTGGTGCAATGGTTCAAATGCATGACAAGGCAACATGGGTTGTGAACGGAATAGCAGGCTTTAATCGTAGGCCAGGTGCTCTGAAGTGATATTAACTTGTTAATTCTTCAAGGTAAAAACAGAGAGCATTTCTCAGGGTTTTGCAGGTGATCCCTTGCTGTTTTCCTCAGGGGAGCTTACCCAAACATTACTTGGAGCAGATACCCCTATAGTGAATATTGGGTGGCATGTTTAGTGTATGCTGTTACAGCACCAGCGATTGGGACTGGGGTTTAATACTCGTGCTTTCTGCATGAGGTTTGTACGTTCTCCCTGTGTGTGTGCATGTGTTTTCCTCAGGATTCCTCCCTCTCTTCAAAGTGCACCAGGGGTTGTAGGCCAATTTGGCTATATTGGACAGCACAGGGCTCATGGACTGAAAGGGCCTGTCACCATATTGCATGTCTAAATTTAAAAATTAAATTAAAATTTAAACCACTGGGAACCTTTACACCCCTACTGTCTCTATTACCACGTGATCCAATGGAGTGGCTGCTCCCCTGTAAATCCCTCTATTTGACCTGAATTAACCCCATTACTTCTAGCAGGATCCCTATTGTGAATAACTCCAGCATGGTGGCTATGGACCAGTGGCAGTCACATCCACAGTGAAGTGTTTTAAGAGGTGGGTGTTGAAGCATATCAACTCCTGACTGAGTGGTGACATTTGATCTGTTGCAATTTTCCAATCGCAGCACAGATTGATGGCAGATGCCATCTCACTGGCTCTACACAGAGCCCTGGATACCTGGACAGCAAAGGTACATACTTCAGGATGCTGTTTCTCGGCTACAGTTCAGCATTCAACACCATCATCCCCTCAAAACTGATCAGCAAATTCCAAGAAATGGGCCTCACACCCCACTGTATACTTGGATCCTGGATTTCCTCACCTCCAGACTACAATAAGTCAAGATTGGTAAGAATATCTACTCTTCAATCCCCATGAGTACCAGAGCACCACAAGGCGGCATATTTAGCTCCCTGCTCTTCTCACTTTACACCCACGACTGTATGGCTCTGTGTGACAATAACACCACCTACAAACTTGCTGTTAATACTACAGTAGAGGGTTGTATAAAATGGGGTATTGAGTCATCATCCAAGAGGGAGGTTGTAAATGGTGTACCTGGCACTCAATGTCACCAAAACCGAGGAGATGATTGTTGACTTCAGGAAGGGAAAACCAGAGGTATACTGGGATATCAGTGGGGAGGGTGATCAGTTCTTAGGAGACACTATCTCAAAGGAACTTTCCTGGACCCAACACAAGAATGTCATGGTGAAGAAATCACGTTACCACCTCGACTTTCTCTTGAGTTTGCGAAGGTTAGTATGACATTGAAGACCTTGGCAAACTTCCACAGATGTGTAGTAAAAAGTGTGCTGACTGGGTGGGTTACAGCAAGGTATGGGGATACCAATACCCCTGAGTGGAAAGCCCTCCGCAGCCCGGAACATCATTGACAAAACTCTTCCCATCATTGAGAAAATCTACAGGGATCGTTGGAGAGCAGCAGCAATCATCAAGGATCCGTACCACTGAGGATGTGCTTTGTTCTCGCTGCTGTCATCAGATAAAATGTATAGGTGCCACAAGACTTGCACACTAGAAGGTTAAGGTTGCTGCCGCCCAACCATCAAACTCCTAAACAACAAATTCAATCAGAGATTCTTTTAAGAGATTCTCTTACTTTGCACATTGTTCATTATTGAATATTTATTTACTGTACTGCATAGTCAGTTTGTTTGCACTTTCTTTACGTTTCCCTCTTTTGTATATGTATCTTCTCTTGAGTACAGTTTTTTTCCCCTACCAATATGTAGAACTTCTACCTGGCCTGCAAGAAAAAAAAGAATCTCCCATTTGTATGTGATGTATATACTCTGACAATAAATTTGAATTTTGAACAGTAAATCCCTCCATTTGACCTGAATGGACCCCATTACTTCCAGCAGACATCCCTATTGTGTACGACTCCAGCATGGTGAAGCTTAGCAGAAGCAAGTGTGAATGTTTCTCCTGTGGGAGAAGTTTAATGTACGCCAACATACTCAACACCCCAGGAGAGCGAGTACACGAGATCTTGAACAGAGTGAAATAGTCATTCTCCTGTGTCTTCCTATAAAACTGGATGGGTCCCTTGTGCAGAATCATCTCCTAGCCAAAGTCATAAACTGAGCCATGATATTTGTGATTATTCAAAGAGAACAAAATACCCTCCGATATAAGCCTGGACTTTATTCTTCTCCTTTTAGTCCTTCTTGTAGTTTGGCAGAAAAAAAACCTTTTGGATTGCGACAAACCCAATCGATAATTAAATGATGACATCATCCTGATGAAGAAAATAGTCTTCAGTGGAATGAATTTTGAAGATATTGGAATATTTGTAATGGAATATTTGCTATCCCCCAAGGATGAATTTAAGAAGCCTTATTTTAACATGCTCTTTCTCTCCTCCTTGTCAAACATTATCTTTTGTGCAATTATCATTTTTACCTTTTCAGTGTTGGCTTCTTTTACCCTGATTTTAAAAACTTTTAGATTTTGGGTTTTAACTGACAGGGAACTTATTGTCAACCTGTACAAGTGTTCGCTGAGGAAACTCCAACAGATTTTTCATGTATTGTTGGGTCAAATTAGTCCATGTCTCCCTTGTGCAATGTGCCCCGAGGTATCATTGCTTTGTTAACTGAGACCAAAAGATTAATTGTGCAATGGAACTCATTACATGGCCTGTTACTTAAACGAGGTGTATCATATTCACAAATGTTCTAATAAAACAGACGATCAGGTACCAAGACAATTATCGAATTCAGTATAATTTAATACACAAAAGTATCACGAATGGAAATAAAGGAATTTTTCAAGGACATGATTAATGATATGAAGCTCATATAATTAATTATGTAATTAACTAATTTCAAGATATAGGTAAGTGGCAAAAGGATTCCAGCTGATACAAGTAGATGTGAACAGGAAATACATAATTTGTTTAAGCTATATGATTTATAAAGTTTCAGTATCCCTTTTCTTTGCCTTTCATGCCTATATCAACATATTAAAGAAGATGAAAGTGGTGTGCCCCTTGTTTGACTTTCAGTAATTGCACTATTTCATTCAGACCATTTGTATTTGAAAACCCACTTGAACTTTATTGTAATAGTTCGAGTTATCACAGTCTCAAATCACCTTGAGTACACAGAGCCCACCGAATGATTAATAATGTTCAACCAAGGCACACCTTCAGAAGCTCAAAACTGAGTGTGATTTATGTACAATCTAAATCAAGAGCTGTCTCAGTTAAAAGAAGCAATAAAGCATAATCTCACAGAGAATTTTTTTTTTGGCAGTGAATTTTTATTGGCTTCCAAAATATGCACCCTGAAAGATTGTTGACATAATTATGTTGCATGGCAGTCTACAGATCAGAAAGAATGCACTGACATGACATCATATTGGGCTCTAAACCAAGTCTGGTGACCCCATGATTTACACTATTGTGCCTTTGAAGTTTTACGTTGTATGAATGCGATGTAGTTTTGAAATTGTAGGGTTAAAGTTCACCTGTGGTCTCTTGCCTTGAATATGCAATATAGCAACGGCTTTTACATTCTATTTTGTTCAAGTCAGTGTAACTGAAGTTTGGATAGCTGCCACCTTAAGTAACCAAGGGTGAACTTCCATCCTGTTGTACTTTTAGCGGGTATCTGCTCTAGCAGTGTGATCTTTTAACTCCTGGCCAAGCGCTAACAGACACATACTTCCACAGAGACTTCTTTCTGCATTTAAAATCTAGGATTTTGACCCCATTTTACACCCTCCTGAAATGATGCTTGATTGCTTTTTGTTATTGCCTTTATGGTAGTAAGGTATCCACCCGTACTGGATCCAGTTCCCTGATACGTTCGCCTTTTGTGTGTCTTTGCTAATTTCCTATCTTTGCTTTTGAACTGCTTGTTAGCCAACCTTCCTATTTACTCACAACTTGTGGTCTGACACTTTTGGTCCCTTCCCTACAAAAATGAGCATAAGCCCCAAAACTTTGTCAAGGCTTCTTCTGCCACAGTTTCTCCCCAGCACTCTTTGCTGAGATGTCCAAGAAAGTGTCCTTTACCACGTCAGAGCAGTTCTGTTGCCCACAACAAATTTATTTTCTCTTTTGGAATCTTCCAAAAGTCCATTTTTGCCTCCAACATGTGATTAAACACCTCATTGCCAGAGTGTCCGGTCTAATCATAACACTGGGTTTGCCGTTACCTCGACAAACTCCAGCAAACTTGAGCAAAACCTTCCTCCCACAAGTCCCCGCTGATTTCCTTGCATCACATTTCTTTCTTTCAAAATGATCATTTGTTCATTGTGAACTAACTGCACATGCCTTAATGTGGTGAGGAGAATAATGCCATTGTTAGTGTTCATTGTTTTTGCAGTATAACTTTTAGAACTCATGTAAAGTTAAACTGGGAAATTAAGTGGCTTTTGGTTGACTTTGTCCCACTCTCCTCCTGAGGCAGAGCAATTTGGAATTTAAAAAAGTAAAGAAAGTGAAGGTGTGATACAAGTGCACTTGCTAAACATACCCAGGATATGTATATTGAAGTGAAAGCAAAGGTTTGGCATAATATATTCCGATTAGTACCAAAAAAACCTCTCCAGCATTGGAAATTAATTTTCAGTAGGTCCCCATTCAGATTCGCACTATGGGAAATTTCAATGAGAATTGAAGTAACTTGCCGTTGCTTTTATGTATTTCTTCCCATATTTTTCCCCATAATTCCATTTTATTCCTCCTTTCAAGCCAAGTTTATTATCATCTGATTGTACAAGTACAGCCTGATGAAACAGCGTTCTCCATTCCTCGGTGCAAAACACGCAGACACACAACCAGACATAACATGCATACAGACAAACAATCTATATGCAGGATAAGTATTCATCTACACAAATAGATAAATAGTTTCATGAATTAGTGGGAGCATTTCCTTTGATCGTTCTGCATTCTTGCCGCCTGTGGGAAGATATTCCTCAGCTTGGTGGTGCTGGTTCTGATACTCCTGTGCCTCCTCCCAGATGAGAGCAGCTGAAAGATGCTGCATGCAGGGTGGAAAGTGTCCTCATTGATTTAGAGTGCCCTCTTCAGACAACGGTCCCAGTAGATCACATCAATTTCGGTGGTGGGGGAGGGGGGGGGCGGGTTGCTGGGAGACACCACTGATCCTCTCTGCAACTCTTGTGGTCCTGTGGATTGACCTCCGATCCATTTCTCTGCAGTAACTGTACCACACTGTGGAGCAGCCAATCAGGATGCTTCAACAAAGCTCCTATAGACGTTTGACATTATGGTTGCCAATAGCCTTGCTCGCTTCAGTCTTCTCAGGAAGTGCTGTTGCGCCTTCCTTTCCTGTGAGGAGAGGTTGAGTGTACTCAATACATCACTAGTTGAATGAATTCCAGGAACTTGGTACTCTCTTCTTCAGAGTTGTTAATATGTAGTGAAGTTTGATAGTTCCTGGAGAAGTCCATGATCATCTCCTTCGTCTTGTCCACATTGAGGCTCGGGCTATTACTGTTGCATCATTTAATGAGACTTTACACCTCTTTTCTGTAGTACGATTAATCACTGCTGTTGATGAGGTCAATGACTGTTGTATCATCTGCCACTTGATGACACTGTAGGAGCTGGATCTGGTGATGCAGTCATGGGTCAGTATCGTGAACAGGAGTGGGCTATGCTCTCATCCCTGAGGCTGTTGCATTTATTTATTCATTTCATTTTCTGAAAATGAGTATATGTTGGAATAAGTACGTAATCTTTGATTTTTATTTCTTCGTTTGGAGTTTGTCTGCCTAATTGTGGATTTTTTGTGCGATTGGTTACTTCTCCTGTTCGTTTGAGATGCCTTGCAGTATAGTGCCGTAATTAATTTCTAATTGTTGAAGGATCTTCTCATTTTTCACTGACAGCAAATTCTGGCCCATATACATGTATACTAAAAAATCAATTTTGGATTTTATTTGGCAGCTCGGCTCGAAATTGGATTGGAGAACATGGAAATGTTAAATGCTGGAAGCATTGACTCTCTGTTGATGTGTTTGTCACTTTTGCATCATGTAGATTCTTTGGCATTGATTGTTTGGATAAAAAACTTGGATGCCTGGAGTATTGATGACCAAGCCTTCATCGAACCCTGTCGCAATGTAAACACAAAATAAACTGCTGGAAGAATTCAGAAAGTCAAACAGCATCGGTGGAGTAACTTTCTATTGTTTTTTTTTTCCCATCTCAATCATATTTTCTGTTCTTTGTTCCAAAATAGACAATTTCAAATTTCCCACCTTTTATTCCATTTGCCAACTTCTTTGCCTAGTCACCTAACCTATTAATATCTCTCAGAATCCTTCTCGTGCCTTACCTGCCAACAATTCAAGTCCAAGCTTATGATGGCATGTACCGAGGTACAGTGAGAAAGTTAGTTTGGCAAGCAGAGCACCCAAACATCGTTAAAAGCCCGCTAGAGTTAAAGAGTGGATCAGTTATAACAGTCTACTCAAGGATAGACAGCATGGCTTTGTGCATCCAATTGAGTTTTTAGAGGAGGTAACAAAATAAATTGATGAGGGTAGGGTGGTAGATGAAGACTACATTGATTTTTTTAGCAAGGCATTTGATAAGGTCCACCACGAGAAACATCCATAAAGTCATGAGGCACGGGATCAGTGGAACCTTGGCTCTGTGGATAAAAAAATTGGTTTGTAGGAAGAAAACAGAGAGTAGTAGTGGAAGGAAAGTATTCTACCTGAAGGTCAGTGACCAGTGGAGTGGTGCATGAATCTGTTGTGGGACCCCTGCTCTGTGATTTTTATTTATATAAATGACCTGGAAGAAGAGGCGGAAGGATTCAGTTCTGGTCACCTCATTATAAGAAGGATGGAGAGGGTGCAGTGGAGATTTACCAGGATGTTGGCTGGATTGGGAATCAAGTCTTATGAAGCAAGGTTTGCAGAGCTGGGACTTTTCTCTTTGGAGTGTAGAAGGATGAGATGAGACTTGATAAAGGTCTACAAGACTATGAGAGGCATAGATAGGGTGGACAGCCAGCACCTGTTTCTCAGGGCAGGATCAGCAATACCAGAGGACATAAGCACAAACTTCAGGGAGGGAAATTAGGGGAGACATCAGGGGTATTTTTTTTTACACAGAGAGTTGTGGTGGCTGGAATGTCTTGCCAAGGATGGTGGTGAAGGCTGAAACATTGGGGCCATTTAAGAGACACTAAAGCCCCTTTCACACTTGCCAGTGATCCCAGGAATCAAACACCAATCGGCATTTAAAGTGGCAAGTGTAAAAGCAAAATCCACTCATAGCTGGCATCAGATGATGTAATCTCACGCCGTGGATTGCCGGCCCTGACCCCTGACGTCCGCAGATGCCAGCATTGAGATCAGGCAAGTGTGAAGTGGGCATCTGCATTGCAGGCACTTCCTATTAAAGATAGAAAATACCAAACACCGGGAATTAAACCCTTGCAAGTGTGAAAGCATTCAGTTAGGAATGGTCTAGTGTGGAAGGCCAAACCCCCATTCCTATCCCAGGACACTGAACTGGCTTTCAACAGATGAAAGAAAAATAGAGGATTATGGCGAGGGTGGGGGATTTAGTACTTTTTTTTAGGAATGAATATGCATAGCATCAAGGGCCCAAGGGCCTGTACCGCCCTGTCTGTCCTAACAGAGTATAGGCAGCATTATTTTTACTCATCTCAGATTAGTTCAAGGTCCGAGAATGGCATTAAAGGAACTGTCCTTGAATCTGGTGTGGTCCGGTCTATCTACTGTGAATTTTCTTCCTTGTACAAGGTGGGCACCCTCTGCAAATTTGAATACTCAGTGCTCCCTGTCAACTTTGCTTTTATGCCCTCATAATTTACTTCTTTGTCATTTTATCTGTTTCCCATCGACTGGATCTTTATTTATTCCAATATTAAGGTCCACTGTTAACTTTTTCTGGTATTTCCATAAACTTAGTCCACATTAGCTTGCTCTGACTTCACTCCTTCTATTTAAGTTAAACAAGTTGTTTCTGAATCAAGTTTTTCTCTCAAGCTGAATAAATACCTCCATCGTACTATGGCAGACCAACTTCCTAGAGCATTTTTTATTGAGTCATTTATGAAAATCTCCCTCATTGCCCATTACCAAATCTGTTTCTTGATGGCTTTTATAATGTTTAGCTACAGAAAACTATCTGGAATATCAGCCATTCATTTCTAATTTTATATATATATATATTATACATTCGGTAATAGTAACAGGCCTCTGAGCCTGTACTGCCCAAATAGACCAATTAACATAAAGCCCTTGTTTTGAAGGGTGGGAGGAAACTGGAGCATCCGGAAGAAACCCACACGGACGCACTGAGAGCCTGGGTTCTTTTTTTTTTTTCTTTGGCTTGGCTTCGCGGACGAAGATTTATGGAGGGGGTAAAAAGTCCACGTCAGCTGCAGGCTCGTTTGTGGCTGACCAGTCCGATGCGGGACAGGCAGACACGATTGCAGCGGTTGCAATGGAAAATTGGTTGGTTGGGGTTGGGTGTTGGGTTTTTCCTCCTTTGCCTTTTGTCAGTGAGGTGGGCTCTGCGGTCTTCTTCAAAGGAGGCTGCTGCCCGCCAAACTGTGAGGCGCCAAGATGCACGGTTTGAGGCGTTATCAGCCCACTGGCGGTGGTCAATGTGGCAGGCACCAAGAGATTTCTTTAGGCAGTCCTTGTACCTTTTCTTTGGTGCACCTCTGTCACGGTGGCCAGTGGAGAGCTCGCCATATAATACGATCTTGGGAAGGCGATGGTCCTCCATTCTGGAGACGTGACCCATCCAGCGCAGCTGGATCTTCAGCAGCGTGGACTCGATGCTGTCGACCTCTGCCATCTCGAGTACCTCGACGTTAGGGGTGTGAGCGCTCCAATGGATGTTGAGGATGGAGCGGAGACAACGCTGGTGGAAGCGTTCTAGGAGCCGTAGGTGGTGCCGGTAGAGGACCCATGATTCGGAGCCGAACAGGAGTGTGGGTATGACAACGGCTCTGTATACGCTTATCTTTGTGAGGTTTTTCAGTTGGTTGTTTTTCCAGACTCTTTTGTGTAGTCTTCCAAAGGCGCTATTTGCCTTGGCGAGTCTGTTGTCTATCTCATTGTCGATCCTTGCATCTGATGAAATGGTGCAGCCGAGATAGGTAAACTGGTTGACCGTTTTGAGTTTTGTGTGCCCGATGGAGATGTGGGGGGGCTGGTAGTCATGGTGGGGAGCTGGCTGATGGAGGACCTCAGTTTTCTTCAGGCTGACTTCCAGGCCAAACATTTTGGCAGTTTCCGCAAAGCAGGACGTCAAGCGCTGAAGAGCTGGCTCTGAATGGGCAACTAAAGCGGCATCATCTGCAAAGAGTAGTTCACGGACAAGTTTCTCTTGTGTCTTGGTGTGAGCTTGCAGGCGCCTCAGATTGAAGAGACTGCCATCCGTGCGGTACCGGATGTAAACAGCGTCTTCATTGTTGGGGTCTTTCATGGCTTGGTTCAGCATCATGCTGAAGAAGATTGAAAAGAGGGTTGGTGCGAGAACACAGCCTTGCTTCACGCCATTGTTAATGGAGAAGGGTTCAGAGAGCTCATTGCTGTATCTGACCCGACCTTGTTGGTTTTCGTGCAGTTGGATAATCATGTTGAGGAACTTTGGGGGACATCCGATGCGCTCTAGTATTTGCCAAAGCCCTTTCCTGCTCACGGTGTCGAAGGCTTTGGTGAGGTCAACAAAGGTGATGTAGAGTCCTTTGTTTTGTTCTCTACACTTTTCTTGGAGCTGTCTGAGGGCAAAGACCATGTCAGTGGTTCCTCTGTTAGCGCGAAAGCCGCACTGTGATTCTGGGAGAATATTCTCAGCGACACTAGGTATTATTCTATTTAGTAGAATCCTAGCGAAGATTTTGCCTGCAATGGAGAGTACTGTAATAACTTTGTGTAAACTGCAATACTAGCCATGCCTCCCTTAAGAATCTGTTCCCTTTTTGCATTATCTTTGATTGTTTCCCTTTCTACCATTTGAGGTGAACAAACTACCATTTGTGTTTTCTTGCTGTTTTTTTTTTCCAGTTCCACCCAAACATCTGAGCCTTGATGGTCTCTCACAAATGTACTTACAGTATTTAATAATAGGGTCACTCAATAAGAATGTCACTTCATCAGTTTTTCTTTCCCATCTGTCTTTCCAACACATTAGAGGTCCCTGGGTATTCTGGTCCCTGTAAACTTGTCTCCGTGATATTTATCCCTAATATTTATCAGAACATATCTGTTCACCACCGTTCATGCTGTTCATTCATATACCTTATCATGAATGATTTGCGTTTAAAGATACTTTGCCACTTTTATCTTTTGTCATTATTTGCCTCACGCTCTGGTTTCTTCTACCATTGTATTCTACACTTTTTCATTTTGCAGGTTATTTTTTAATTATACCAGTAATACTTTTCATTGCCATGCCACCGTGGACCACATATTGAGAAATATTGGTATAGCACACTTGTTTGTTCATTGCAAACTTCTTCCACTTGTTCCTCGGTATTACCCTTGGATCCAAAATGAAAATAACTAAGGAAATTACGATAAATCGTGTCTGATGAACTGTTAAAACGAAATGACGAAAGTGAAGCTTGTAACCTTCTCATCAAGATGACTACATTGTCTGAACAATGAGAAATGTAGAAAAACATGGGTCCTCAGACATAAAATCAAAGCTCAGCAGGTCAAACAGTTTGCCTTATGTAGCAAAGATAAAGATACATCACCAGCGTTTCATGCTTGAGCCCTTCATCAAGGTATGAGAAAATGTAGGTAGTTGCCTGAACAAAACGAGAAGCACACTTTGATGTTTTGCTTCCTGTTCATTACATAGCATCATTGTGTGACTAATAACCCTTGAAGAACAATTCCTGAAGTTTCTGATAAGCGGAGCTAACTATCTTTGGCTTGGCTTCGCGGACGAAAATTTATGGAGGGGGTAAAAGTCCACGTCAGCTTCAGGCTCGTTTGTGGCTGACAAGTTCGATGCGGGACAGGCAGACACGGCTGCAGCGGCTGCAGGGGAAAATTGGTTGGTTGGGGTTGGGTGTTGGGTTTTTCCTCCTTTGCCTTTTGTCAGTGAGGTGGGCTCTGCGGTCTTCTTCAAAGGAGGTTGCTGCCCGCCAAACTGTGAGGCGCCAAGATGCACGGTTTGAGGCGATATCAGCCCACTGGCGGTGGTCAATGTGGCAGGCACCAAGAGATTTCTTTAGGCAGTCCTTGTACCTTTTCTTTGGTGCACCTCTGTCACGGTGGCCAGTGGAGAGCTCGCCATAGAACACGATCTTGGGAAGGCGATGGTCCTCCATTCTGGAGACGTGACCCACCCAGCGCAGCTGGATCTTCAGCACCGTGGACTCGATGCTGTCGACCTCTGCCATCTCGAGTACTTCGACGTTAGGGATGAAAGCGCTCCAATGGATGTTGAGGATGGAGTGGAGATAACGCTGGTGGAAGCGTTCTAGGAGCCGTAGGTGATGCCGGTAGAGGACCCATGATTCGGAGCCGAACAGGAGTGTGGGTATGACAACGGCTCTGTATACGCTTATCTTTGTGAGATTTGTCAGTTGGTTGTTTTTCCAGACTCTTTTGTGTAGTCTTCCAAAGGTGCTATTTGCCTTGGCAAGTCTGTTGTCTATCTCGTTGTCGATCCTTGCATCCGATGAAATGGTGCAGCCGAGATAGGTAAACTGGAGCTAACTATAAAAGATTGTGAAATGCAGCAGAAAAAAAAAATGCCAATATTTGCAAAGATACATGTTAATTGAGAAGGGTGCCTGGGGATAAGAGAATTGCCCATATTTGTATCACATTAATGCACTCTGCAAATATATCTGAGGCACAAGAATCAAGTTGCCTTTCGGAAAGTCCAGGCATTTTGAATTAAGAACAAGAATACCGACTAACTAAACAATTCCAAGGCAAAGACGAAGACTTGCAATTGAATAAATGGAGCACTAGTCTACTGACTTGCCCTATGGTTTTCCATTCTTCTTTTATCAACTCTGATAGGAGGTGGTAAAGGTTGTTCTTAAATCTGCTTCGAGATAAAGAAAGATTGCTCAAGAGGTTTCTGACCTCTGCCTAATGCTGACAGGTTGAGCTTCTGGCACGGCTACTGATGGACATGTTCTTAATATCCTCTTGGCTCTTTATTTCCAAGGGAGAGAGAATGGAATAAATGGCCATCCAGCTAATGATTATTCTACAGTGAAGAAAGGAGAATTGAAAAACAAATCGAGTGGACCAAAGAGTCTGGGCATTTTATATGGCATAGGAGTTTGACCCTTGGTGATCTCAGTGGGGAACGTTTTGCATTGCTAACTCCCCTACCATTCCATGGGACTCATTGTAAAGGTGAGTTTTAAAGCTTCCCAAATTTGAGAGCCTTAATGCTAGAGTCAAAATGCAGCAAGTTTCTGAAATCATTGAGCTATTTTGTAAAGTAGTTCAAGATAATTGTTTTTAAAGGCAATTTTATAAACACTGAGCTTCCCCTTTTGGCACGAGTCTCTCCTTCAGCTGCTGATCAGATTTAGAAAGATAACTGGCTTTGATTATCATAACCGATGTATCATTATGGACTAAAAGCAGTGTTTGTAGCTCAGTAAAGAATGTTTGGCATTCTTGAATGTTTGAATGTGGTTCTTCTGGTTTGAAGTTCTCTTGTACAACTTCTGTCTTAACTTTAGAGTAACCCTGTGAGCAGATAAGGTGCAAGTGACTCCAATGGAGACACCAGAGTTTCCAGTGGTAAATTAAATACTGTAGTTGCATTCCACGGTATGAATTAAAAGTTCAGCATAAACAAGACAGTCTGACCATCCTGTTTCCATGCTGTAAAGCGCTACAACACCAAATCAGAGAATTGGGGATGTTTCAGCTCATTGAACCCTCTCTAGTGCTCTGTATAAACCTGTAGCCCTATTTTCTTGAATATCCATTTAATTCCCTTTTCAAAATGATGACTCCATATCCTCTCCCTACTTAATAAGGCTAAGGATTTCCAATCACATTGACGCTATGGAAAAAAAATCCTCCATCATCCTTGTTCTTTCCAAAGCACCTATTATCTGTCATGACACAATTTGCCAGTGAAAACAATTTTTTTTTCCACTTGTCAAGACTCCTGATGCTTTTGAGCAAACTTTGGATCACTATAAACTTCCTCTCCTCAAGGGAAAAAGCTTAGCTTCTTCATTGTATGTGAAATGCTGTAATCTCTCCTTGCAGGGATGTTTGCATTCACCCATTGAATACTTTGTTGTTGCAGGGTCTACCTGTAAGCATTAATCAAAGTTCAGTCAAGAAATGCTCAGAATGGCTCTTTGTATAATATTTCCAAATATGTCATGCTGGTTCATCTAGATCCCACTACAACAACCTTGGACTCAACGTTAGAAAAAGCAAGGAGCTGATTGTGGACTTGAGGAAGGGGAAATCAGGAGTCCTCATCGAGGGTCAACAATGGATATGGTCCCTGGGTGTCAACATCTCTGAGGATGTGTCCTATGGCCTCTTTGTTGATGAAGGAGGCTCGCCAGTGGCTCTACTTCATGCGGAGTTTGAGGAAATTTGGTATGTCACCAAAAACTCTTGAAAGGTTTTACAGATGTACCCTGGAGATCATTTGGATTGGTTGTATAACTGCCTGGAATGGAGGTGCCAATGAGTATATCAATAAAAACACTGCATAGAGATGTGAACTCAGCCCGCACTATCATGGACACCAGTCTTCACTCCATTGAGAAACTCAACAAGAGATAGTATCTTAATTAAGCAGCCTACAGAGTCAAGGACCCTGACCATCCAGGCCATGCCCTCTTCACACTGGTACTATTGGGAACAGGTACAGGAGCCTGAAAACAAACACCCAGTAGCGCAAGGACAGTTTCCTCCCCACTGCTATCAGATTTATCAATGGACAATGAACCACATACACTACCTCACCTTCTCTTATCTTTACACTAATTTATTCATTTTTAAATGTAATTTTATAGCAATATTTGCAGTTTTCCTTCACAAAGCAACAGATACACGACAATAAATTTTGATTCTTATTTCCACAGTTTGCTTCCTCAAAGTTCAATCTGAAAGGCAAAGACTGCAATTTCTTCCATTCTAAAGAAACATTGACTTGAATTGATCACTCTATGTCCAGATGTGCTTGCTATTTACTGTTTCCAACATTTGTTATCTTGTTTAAGATTCCAGCTTCTCCAGTATTCTGCTTTACTGACAGGGGGGTGTTATAAATTGTGGCAAACAATTGTTCTGCAGTTGAATAATAAATGAGAAAAATAACACAAGATGCCCTGGGGATACATTTCTTTGCAATTCTAAATTATTGCAGAGGTCTGGCATGACATTGGAAACCCTGGTAAATTTCTACAAATGTACGGTGGAAAATGTGCTAACTGGCTGCATCACGGTCTGGTATAGAGACACCAATATCCCTGAGCTTAAAGCAATGCAAAAGCTGGTGGACATAGCCCAGGAACTTGCAGGCAAAACCCTCCCCACCATCGAGAACATATACAGGGTACACTGACATCGGAGGGCAGCAGCAATCATCAAGGATCGACACCACCCAGCACACACTCTGTTCTCGCTGCTGCCATCAAGAAAGAGGTCTAGGTGACACAAGACTTGGTTCAGGAACCATTAGACTCCTCAACAACAAACTCAATCAGGGACTCATTTAAGGACTCTTACTTATGCACTTTATTGATTTTTTTCCCCTCTCTGTATTGCACAGTCAGTTTGTTTACATTTCTGTATTTGTTTACATGTGTACATTGTGTACATTTATTTTTTGGACAACAATGAGTGGTAAGTTTCCTGCAGGCAAAGGAATCTCAAGGTTGTATGTGATGCCATGCATGTACTCTGACAATAAATCTGAAACCTAGCCCAGAGGCTCTGTGTATTGTTTTTTCTCCACCATACTGAAATATTACCAGCAACAGGATCAATATACAGCTTGTGATACAGCATCATTTCTCAATGGCAAGGCTTGGAGGTAACTTTGCCATCCCTACTTTGGTTCTTACCCAGGAATTGACTATTTGGAACTTGCTACAATGTGCAGTAGATGATGTGGGTTTAAAGAAAAGGCGAATAAACGTGTCAGAGAGAACAATGAGGAAGTACTCTGCCAATCGCGTTAGAAGAAGTGGATTGCAAGGAAGTTTGGTTGGCACAGCTGTATTTCCGATGGGGCAAAGAGGCTTGTTTCTGTTGTAATTCCTTATGACTTTTCTCCATACAGAAAAATCTATCCCTAACATGGAAATCGAAATTGTTTGTGTACTTAGTGTTTTGACAAATGATATTTCATGGTAATCATACAACATTCAAATGCTTTACTACTGTGTAGCAATATTAATGTAGCATTACAATTGTGTGAGCTACAGTTAACGTGACTAGATTGTTGATTACTCTGTTATAATGGAAGGCAGCTGATTCCATTCAGATGCGATGTGTACATAAACCACAATGAATGAAAAGCAGTGAGTAATTGCTTGCAGTGCCTTGCCTTTCAGTTCATACCTATAGAACTAATTTTTCAGACCTGCATGAGTTTAGACAGTGTTTTATTCCCATTAAGGTACTTTTGCCTCGTATTCTCTAGGGCAATGGACCAAAAATCCATTTTTTTTTGGTGACTGCAGCTAAATCTGGAAACTGACTTGTTCAAATGGAAAGTTTATTTTCTTTCCAATTTGCAATCTTCAGTTTTATACTTTCCATTTTATTTTTTTTCTATATCCAGTAAAAAACAAAATGGATCTGTTTGTAAGGGTGAGCAACTAATCCCTGAAATGGCTACTGAAATGATTGAATATATATGATGGCCACGCAGAGCATGAAAACAAGTGAGTTGTCCATTCTATTTGAAAGGAAACTGGCCTCAAAATTGCATTTATATTGACAATAAAAACTGTCACTGCTTTTACGGAGTAAAAGCATTCAGAACAAATATAGGAAATCAAGGACACCCTGACCCTATCCGAATCATCCTGCTTCTGAACATGTTTTTTTCGGATACAGTCATAAATAATGGATCAATAATTTGGCATCAACTTTCTATTTGTATGCACTAGTTTTAAATTTAGACATACTGCACGATAACAGAACCTTCCAGCCCATGAGCCCATGCCGCCCAATTAACCTAAAACTCCCATATGTTTTGAAGGGTAGGAGAAAACTGGAACACCTAGAAGAAACCCATGCAGACATGGGGAAACATTCAAACTCCTTACCGACAGTGCCAGATTTGAACTCTGGTTAATGCGACTGTAACAGTGTTGCGCTAACCACTACACCAACAGTGCCACTCATTTGATGTAAAATTTGATGTAAAAACCATTGAGTCCAAATGAATGAGGTGTAAATGAGTATTCAATGGGTTATTAAATCATAACAAATCAACTCCGAGAAACTATATTTACAGGATAATTATTGATGACAGTATAAGAATGGAACTTTGGGTAGGGATCGCTGAACTGAATTGAACAAATGTACAGTAGCTTGCTCCGGACACTGAAAGTGTCCAACAAACAGAAATGGTGGAGGGAGAGAACCAGATCAACTTTTCCCAATTAAAAGAAAAACTGTAATATCTATGTAAAAAGAATTCCAATGAAGCAAAGGCAGCCATATATAAATTGTATATATGGAATCGATTCATGTCACTTGCAGGATTGTGGTCATGAGGCTTGATTGAACTGTAGAATTTCCCAGTCATTGCTACTGTAGTGAGCTCGAGTTTTTTTTCCAGTACAGACAAAGGGAATTCTGAATGTTTGGCTTGTGAATCTCTCAGTTGCAACCTCAAACCACAAGAAAAAAACAGTCAGTCATTCTTAGCTGACTGCAGAATGCAAGAAGCTGCAGAGGTTATTCCAACCTTGAGCAAAAGAAGAAAAGGTGGAGGGACTTGGATGATCGGTGGAGAGAAATGGTCAATTTTGTGCTTGGACTATGAATGAACTATGGCTCATTTGCTCTTTGCTAATATATTTACGTTCTTTATGTGTGAACAGTTGGAAAGGAGCAAATAGCTGACAATACTTTGAGCACCAGTTTATGCATCCTGGAAACCTTTGTAGCTCGCATGTCATTTTAGCTTTTGGTCAGTGTGTAGACAGCACCAATAGAAGAAATCCTGCCTGCCTTGCAGGATAAAGAATCTCAGGGTTGTATCTTATGTTATCTATGTAACTCAGTTGCAAGCCTCTGTTACGTTTTTTAGTGCGTTGGGGGTTGGAACAGGGTCCACAGATATAACCTTTTTGCAGACAGACTAAGAATGCAGAACAATGGATTGTTTACTCAAGGACCAAGCGAGTGATCTAAAAACTCAGGGGGAATGTCTCTGTGAAATGGACACTTCTGCTGTTTCTCTTTATCGGGAAAACAGTGAACCACCGTGACCATTGTAATGGTCATTTTGATTGATCCATATCTGGGTAAAAGAAGCAGGAGAATTGCCTCATTGGATCGTGACCATTCTGCTGGACATTTTGTCTGACCCTTGCCTGAGTCTTTGGAAGCATTGTGGAAGTCTCACAGTTTGTTTCTCCTCTGCAAGGAAGAGGGAAGCTGTGACAATAATTCACATGAAAGAACATTTCTCTGGAAGCATCTTGACAAGGATTCATGTGTTTTTGAGTAGTTTGATCACTCATTGTCTCATCTACTTCATAATTACTTCTGAACTTCAGTATAAAGGTTCTGCGTTTCAACACAGGATTTCTAAGACTGAACTTTGAATTGATTTTGCAGAATTAAGCCTAAGCTGTAGTGGTTTGGATAATCCACACCCACACATAGGTATGTTTGCACATAGTTGGGGTGAAGTTATGTTATTAATAATTATTAATAAAAATGCTGTTTTAAAATAACATTGTATTGGTGAATTTCTATTGCTGCTGGTCTATGACATAGGCCTATTGCACTTGTAATTAAATCCCTTCCTTCACTGGAACAGGTTCATACTCTACATCAGCCCCCTCCCCCTGGAGGCAACAGCACATTTAAGTAAAAGCCTTGTTTTCTTTCACCTTGTGTTACATTTTTTATATTTAATTTTTTTTTCTATGTACGTGGGGGGAATAACTTGACTGCTTCACAGGGAAGGGGGCCTATAAATTTTGAGCTGAGTCCCAAGGGGGCCATAGCCAAAAAGAATGGCTGCTCGGGGTCACAGGGGTAGTCGTATGAGAAATAGTGGAGCAGGTTGTGTCTGAACAAAGCTGAGAATGTAAGAATGGGAGCTGAATTTATTGAACCCTGCAAAATTCAGGGAGGGCTTGTCAGCGCAGATGGATGTTTGCTCTTATTGAAGAGCCTAGAACTAGGGGATATAGCTTCAGGTAAGGAATCACTCACTTAAGAAAATGCAGAGGTTTTCTAAAGGTTTATGAATCTTTAGAATTCTCCAGAACAACTGAAATATTAAATGTGTTCATTTCTGATTCAAAGATTTTTGGTCTCTGGGAGAATCCAGGGCTAAGGGGAACAGACAAGAAAGTAGAGCTGAGGCCAAGATCAGATCAGTCAAGGACATCCTGAATTATGGAGAAGCTTTGAGAAACCATAGCCTACTCCTTCTATTTCTCACCTCAGCAAACTCCTAGGAACATAGGAACATAGGAAGTAGGAACAGGAGTAGGCCAAAAATGGCCCATCGAGCCTGCTCCGCCATTCAATACGATCATGGCTGATCTAATTTATGACCCAAATCCACCTACCTGCCTTCTCCCCATATCCCCTAATTCCTCTATCATGTAAATATTTATCTAACCGAATTTAAAATATGTTTAATGAGGCAGCCTCAACCACTTCCCTGGTTAGAGAATTCCAAACATTCAATACTCTCTGGGAAAAACTATTTTTCCTCATCTTTGTCCTAAATCTACTCCCCCGAATCTTGAGACTGTGTCCTCTCATTTTAGTTTCCCCGGCCAGCTCAAAAAACCTTCCTGCATCTATCCTATTCATACCCTTCATAATCCTAGATGTTTCTTACTTCTGAAAACCTGCCATTAGCCTGCTGTGGATGCCATTGAACAATACTCACAACTAAGTTCAGCTTTCCATTCAGTTTAAGGGAAAGCTGATCTCATTAAGGCAATATCATCATGTGGATTCCAACAAGGAGAATTGAGTCAGATTTAATTCCCAGTTATTCTTTTTCTCTATATCCTATCATACAATGGTCTGAGCTTACTTGCAGTAATAATGAAGGGCTATCAATTCTCAGCCATATCACAGGGTAAAGCTGCCTGAATTTCTGGTATTATTAAATGTAGAAATTCAGGAAATGCTCTGGGGCAGATAATAGATTGAAATTGATGAATTGGCATAGATTTGGGAACTTGGTAACCATAAATGCATGACTTTTTCAAATATTTATTAAGTGAAAATATTATCTTCAAAATTGAGTCCTAATCTATCAGAAGAAAATTCATGCTGAAGATCTTTATAAAGAATGTAAAATAATGCTTTAAAAGGTTTCCCTTTTTCAAATCTTTATTTTGTTTCCTTTATATTACATCACTTAATTTATATTATTCATTCTGTATACTTCTATTGAGCATGCCATGGTGTGTTCTTCAGTCTGATTGGTTGAAGAGGCTCACTGTCTCTCTACCTGTTCACAACAACCTCAGATGTCCTGTAGAGGGAGCCACCTTGAAAAGGTAGCTTACTGAAAATAAATCTCTGGTACACTCACTAAAAGTCAAAATACAGTTGTACCAGTTGCGGGTGATGAGAGCTGTTGCTTGACCATTGAAAACAGTAAAATCAGTCCCTTCTAATTGCATTCATTGCAAGTAAGATTTAATGAAACACAGGACATTTGAAATGGTAGCCTGACATCACATTTCAACACATTGGGCCTTTTTGTAATGTTAAATGATTTGTCTGATTATTTTTCTTTGTGTCTTTTCAGTGAACAAATGGGTCTTGCGATTTATTTTATATATAAAGAGTGGTTGATCTTAAGTGCTTTAAATAAACAGTTGAAAGTTGGAAATAGCCCATCAAATGTGAGCAGAATTTTGCAGTGATTGAAAAAGTCCGCCAGCACAATTCAGTTCCAGCCAGCGTAGAACAAAATGTTCTTTTCTTTGAAGTAATATCCATTTTTTTCTGAAACATTTTTTCCCCGTTTGTCTCTTTAATGTTTACTTTTAGTAGCCTTTGGATTGAGTTATATTGCCATGGATGGCACAAACTCGATAAGAAGTATTGGAGAAGGGATTGGCTTCAAACAGTTCAGCTTATTTTCTTTTACAGTACTTTCCAGTTGAATGGATAGAGGTTGTTCCATTTCCATATAAAATTTATATTGCATCTTTTTCTCTCTGAATTCCACAGTCAGTTTGTTTACATTTCTTTATTTGTTAATCATTTTTTCCACTACCAATAAGTGACAATTTTACATTGCCTGCAGGAAAAAAAAATCTCGGGGCTTTATGTGATGTACTCTGACAATAAATCTGAATCTGAATTTAATAGCAACGTCAGAAGCCTTTTTGGTTTCTTGAGATGATTGTTTTCATTGGACTTGATTGTGTGTTTAAATCTTTGAACTCTGGCCATTTTGAACCTTTCATAATATATGCTCTGGCCTGGGCCCATTGGGTAAATCTTTACAGTACGAAGCAGCTGGTGGTTGGGTATAAAACCAGTTCTGGAAAACTGGGACACGGTATACATGCAATTGTTGGTAGTCCAACAAATGGGGACATGCAGTCCAAAGGGTTAAGGGAATGTGTTCTTCAACATTTGTGGAACTTCATATCACACTTTTGGTGTGAGGGATTCCAATGTCATGGCAAATCTTGTGACTGGAGATCCCCAAACTCAATGGAAATGTTGCTGTTCTGTGGAAGGTTTAGAGGAATGAGAATTAATCTCCGTGGTATTTCTTTATTTCCAGGTGGATGCTGAAGGTCATGTTCTTGTTATATCAGTTAACTGCTACTGAGATGGGACTGCTGTCAACAGTGACATCTTTGGCCGGGAGAGACGAGGAACCATTAGCTAAGTATAAGCTTCAATTTCTTTGAAGTCTTGTCACCAGGATTGTGAAACCTGTTCACATTGCCTTTCAAAAACAAACGTTGTTTCATCACTGGTAATGCCAACCTTTATTGTCCATAATTACCTTAAACCGTGGAGGCAGTTCAGAGTCAACAGTGTTTGCTCTGAGTCACATTTAGGCTTCTTGGCATTTGTTAATAAATCAGATGTGTTTTTAATTGCAAACTGTAAGTTTTGTTGCTACCATAGCTAAGTTCTCATTTTTTGGTTTGGCGGCTGGAGTGAGGGGGCGATTGGGGGGGTGGGGGTTGGTGGTGGGTGGAGGAATGGGGATTATGGTTGAATCTGAACTGCTGTTTTTCAATCAGAGGTCTCAAATTTGCTGCTGGGTCAGTAGGTTATCACTGCACTGCCACACCTTTTGAAATATATTCTGATGTACTGAGACTGGAACATCTCAGCCTGGTGAAATATCTTGGTGATATATATGTTTGAATGTTTATTTAGTGTCAACTTTTAAATCTTGAAGCCAATTTGTTGAAGAGATCAACCTAAGAGGGAACTTTAGCTATTGTGACCAAAAACCAATAATAAATATGCATGGAGTTTAATTGTATGTGAATTTAATGTAAAAATACATTGAATGGAAGCATGGGCTTGATGGTGTGAATGTAACTGTGCCTGTCTTCAGGTTGTCTGGTGGACGACATGAATTTCCAGATTCAATAAAAGTTAATCAGGGTTCCTCTGGCCTAATCTGCTGGAGGAGCTCACAGGTCATGCAGCATCCACGGAGGGAAATAGAACCTTGCTATTTCAGGTCCAACCCCTGCTTCAGCACTCATCGTCTCTCTATTCCTCTAATTCAAGATGTGTTTTCTCTCGAGTGTAGTTTAATCCTCTCGAGTGTGATGGTCACAAGATCATAAAATATTGGAGCGGAAGTAGGTCAATTGGCCCATTGAGTCTGCTCCGCCATTTTATCATGAGCTGATTTATCCACCCACTCCTCAACCTTCTCCCCTTAACCCTTGATGCCCTGACTAATCCAGTACCTGTCAATTTCTGCCTTAACTTGCTTCCACAGCCGCCCATGTTCTTTATTTATTTGGAGGTCACTTGAACTTCTGATACTCGTATGGTATTTTGGATTCTAGTGTGATTTCAGTCCCTCAAAAGTAACAGATGATCCTGTCAATTTAACATTCAAAAATGGTCTACAAGATTCAACTTCTACATGAGTTTATAGGGTAGTTAATGAAGTAAACTACTTCAAGTATGCATCTAGTAAATGCATAGATTGAAAAAAAAAATCTTCATTTTGGGGTCAAAGTGAGCCTGTACACCCCAGTAGTTGAGGTTCAATGTTGGACTATTGGTGAGAATGTCAAGAATAACACAGCCTTCATTCTCTCAAGGGTGAATTCTTCTTGAAGCCACTTCTGAAAGAGCCAACAAATTGAACTAACCCTGTAGACTATCTAATTAATATTTTTATTGCAATTTCTATTTGTAGAACACCTTTTCTACAAGGTGGATCCTTGTGGATTCACAAGAGCGGCATGGTTAGTGTAGCATTTAGCGTAGCACTGCTACAGTGCCAGTGTTGAATGCAGCACCGTCTGTAAGGAATGTGTGCGTTTTCCCCATGTCTGAGTGGGTTTACTCCAGGTGTTCCAGTTTATTCCCACCTTTCAAAACGTACCAGGTTTTAGGTCAATTGGGCAGCATGGGGCTCATGGGCCAGAGGGGCCTGTTACCATGCTGTATGTCTACATTAAAAAAAAAATGCCCAAGCCTGTTTGAACTTAGACTTGTCAGTTAAGAAAGAGAAGAGCATTTCAATGCCCTCATCAAATGGGCATTCATTTCTGATGTTCAGCCGTGAATGATCAGTTTGTAAAGTCATTATTCCTTGTACAAAGCACCTTTATTAATTTCTTTCCCTTTCCAAACATGTTCTATTATATATAACGTTGTCCTGAAAGAAAGATATCCTACATTGAGATAGTTTTCATCCAGGGTAAAATTAAATGAAATATTTTGACTTGAGTAGCGCCATCCGTGATTAATTTAGCAATTTAAATGTTGTATAATACCTCAGTGTGGCTCTGAAAGAGATCAGCCAGTACGAGTGCAATTCAAGATTTAGCCAACTTTCATTATTATTGTTGAATGATATTGCTACTGCTGTTTGAAACATATCTGGCCTGAATCATTTCTCATTGTATGCTGTGAAGGAATGAACACAAAGTTAACATGATAGCAGATTTATAAATTGCGAAGAAAGATTGATAATAAGAGTAAAGCTGGATTTTTAAATCCAGCATAATTAAGTTTGACAAAGAAAAATAATTCATTTAGGAGCAGGGTATCAGAAATCACAGAGCTGAGATTTCATAATGTTTGAAATATATTGTGGGGAGTAAGCCTGCAGAGATGAAAAATTTATTACCAGCCACACCGAGGAAAACGATGCAGAAAAATTGCAAACAACTTGTCTTCTAATAAAGTGGGCCCTTTGGAATTACCTTTGCAGGTTGCAGACAGACTTCTGGTGTCTGTGGAACCATTGTACCTCATTTCCTCAGCTGCCTAATTCTTGAAATACTCAGCGATTTGATAAATGCTGTTTTTATTTTGGGAAATTGCTCTAATTGTGGTTGGATTGGTTGCCAGTGAAAGTGCCAGTTCAGACAGGTAATATTAAAAAAAAAGGAGGTGCAGGGTTGGTTGGTGAGGGAACTGGAGCAGATCATCGGTGGGCGTTGTAATCGATGTAGGAGCGCAGACAAATATTATGAAACTGGTCCACTGTTGCAAGTGACAGGTACCCATTATGCAAAAGTGAAAGTGCACTGGTTATTTATGATGTGATGGAAATTATAAAATTTAAGAGGCAAATAAGATTAATTAAACCTTATTATTAACTAAACAAATTAAATAAGATTGATTTGATGAAACTGACACATGATATCTCTAGTGACTTTTAATGAGTGGCTTATAGAAAATAGCTTAAAGACTCCCAATGAATTGTCTTAAGCCTGACAGCAAAGTATAATTTCCTCTGCATCTTCCCCCAGATGTTGATATCCTTTCTAAAACATATGGCGGCAAATTGAATGCAACGTGGAGCCGAAACTAAAATGTCTACACAGCTTCCTAATTGGTGGATCTTGCTTGATCCAGCCTGAAACCCCATGGATGCATTGATCTTTAAAGCACCTCTCTGTGTTCAGGAAGCATTGTCTACACTGCAAGGAATGAGTAGTCATCAACCAGCCTGTGCTATTAAACATTATTTCCACTGGAAACCTTTAGAGACCGTTAAAATATGCCACAATGACTGACAAACATTATTTTTTAAAGAATGTTTAAAATATTTGAAAAATATTTTTACCACATAAGATAATTAGAAGCCTAAATATTAATGAAAAAAATGGGGGGAAAACACGCAGCTTCACCTTTTAAGCTATGTTGGTGATCTCACTATAGGTTATCTCAGTATATCTGGATATGGTGTATATGGATTTTAGTAAGATGCTTCGCACGATTCCCCATGGAAGGTTCATCCAGAAAGTTATCTTTTGGGTGATAACTGCATTTTATTTTTTTTTCCCCAACTTCTTGGACAAAGAAGTGGAGGGCTGGGTCAGTAAGTTTTCATTTATAGAGCTGCAATATTATCTTGAGGGTCTTGAACTTGATCCCTGTAGTGCACTATCAGTAACCACCAAGACTAGGCTGAGGGAACAATAGGCTTTAATATACAGGATGTATACAACAGGATGTAGACAGGATTCAGAGTTAGGCAGAAAAGTGGCAATTGGAGTTCAATCTGGAAAAATGTGAAGTGATGTACTATGGAGGCTTGAACCTGATTTCAGAATTCATGGTTAATAGAGGATTCTTAGTATGGGGAATTAGATGAATCTTGGGGTCTATCAATAGATTCCTCAAGCTTGCGGCATGTTGATAGAGTGATTGAAAAGGCATTTGATGTACCGGCCTCCATTGGTTGGGGATTGTGGTGATAACTCATTAATGAGTTATTGTTGACTGCTGGAAATATGGAGCTGGCCCACCCACTGATGACTCATACCCTATGACTCCTCCCCCGTGGTCCTGGGCCATAAAGGTTGAGCCACCTCTCCCTTCCCTCCACTTCTAGTCCTGGATCCAGGCCAGCAAGGTTCTTCTGTATATTAAAGCCTATTGTTCCCTGAGCCTAGTCTTGGTGGTTACTGATAGTGCACTACAGGGATCAAGTTCAAGACCCTCAAGATAATATTGCAGCTCTATAAATCTCTGGTTCGACCATGCATAGAGTATTGTGTGCAGTTCTGGTGGCCCCATTACAGGAAAGATATGGCAGCTTTAGAGAGGTTGCAGAGGAGATTTATCAGGATTTTGCTTGAATTGGAGAATGTATCTATGAAAATGAATTGACCGAGCTAGAGCTTTTTTCTTTAGGAGGACAGAAAATGAGAGGTGACTTACTGAAGGAGTATAAGATTAGGAGAGGCATTATAAAAAAGGGTGGACAGCCAAAACCTTTTTCCAAGGGCAGCAATGGCCAATAAAAGAGGACATCGATTTGAGTTGAGTGGAGAAAATTTAGGGGAGATGTCAGATATGCAATAAGTTTTTTTTTTGCACAGAGTGGTGGATGTCTGGGATGCGTTGCCAAGGGTGATCATGGAGGTTGCAAAATAGGATCATTTAAAAGACTCCGATAAGCACACGGATGCAAGGAAAATAGAGGTTTATGGGGTCTTGAGGTTGAGAAGGGTGAAATTGATGCTGGAATAGGTTTCTATAGGTCACCATACCCTTCTATGCTCCACTGTTCCTCAAAGGTAAGAGTTCTCTTGTTTAGTGGTAGTAGGGGCATGAGATGCAATGCGTTGCCAAGGGTGATCATGGAGGTTGAAAAATAGGATCATTTAAAAGACGGAGATAAGCATACGGATTCAAGGAAAATAGAGGTTTATGGGCTCTTGAGGTTGAGAAGGGTGAAAATTATGCTGGAATAGGTTTCTATAGGTCTCCATTACCTTTCCAAGCTCCACCTGTTCCTCAAAGGTACAAATTCTCTTGTTTAATGGTAGTAGGGGCATGAGAGGCAAGGTTGTGCTAGTACAGATTCTATCAACAATGTGTATATGTACAGATGGTAGCGTAGGATGACTGTGATTGGCTGAGAGTGTAGCCACACCTATTGGCAGGTCTTAAAGGATTGCTCCTAGCCAGACCAGATCATTCTCAACTGGTCGACCTACTTGTGATATACTCCAGTCTTTTAGTTAATAAAAGTCTTGGTTTGGATCAACAAGTCTTTGGTTCTTTTGACGTGCACTACAAAGGTCATCCTTCACATTCGTAGCGATACATAAATCATAATTTTCAAGGTGGATCGTTGAGGCATAATTCCTGATTTAAACCAATGAATCTCGTGCAATTTCCTTCATGGTTAAACTGAAGTCCATAGGTATTTCTTTGTACCTGGGTTGTTCTTCTGATTACATGTTTGTAATGGGTTGACTTTATAGTATACTCACCCAAATCATCAGGGTTGGGTCGGAGAGCCCCCTGTTTCTCTTCCAATTAATGGCGACACTAAAAATGCTTGATACATCTCACACACACCTCTGGGCCAAAAGACTGAGTTCAAGAGGACTAACAATGTCGAGCCTATAGCTGAGCCTGATAACTGTTTGGCACTAAGCATTCTGCTTTGTGAGATATGACACTTTATATGGAGTCCAAGTCTGCTTGTTTTGTTAGTCATGGGAGATATTGCAGCATGATTTGAAGAAGAGATGAGAGATTCCTGGGTCCCATGCCATTAACTATCAATAATTCCTTGCTTCCCGGGTTTCGCTCTAAAAAAAAATCATAATAACATTTTAATTAAATTGCTTCAATATTTCTCAGCATGGTTAGAGAAGCTGTTAGCGCAATGATATTACAGGTCTCGTGACACGGATTCAAATCCGGCGTTAAGTGTAAGGAGTTTGTACCTGCGTTGGTTTCGTCCGAGTGCTCTGGTATCCTGCTACCCTTCAAAAACAAGAGGTTAAGTTGTAGGTTAAGTGGACAGCATTGGCTTGTGGGGAAAAAAGCCCTATTACCGTCCTGTATGCCTGAACTTCCAACCTCTGGTTGCAACACCCATCAGGAGCATCAAGTTTATTGCAATCTGATTGTACAAGTCCAACCGGATGAAACGGCGTTTTCTGGTCCTCGGTGCAAAACTGCTTTAGAGCAGTGGCCGATCCATTTCTGGGAAAGCTTCCGTTTCTTAAAAGGAGTGTTCTGGGACTTTAGTTACTTTGTTCTGGTGTGTTGCACAGCATATTCCCAAAATGGTGAAATCTTTGAAACTACAGTTGTATTGTGACAAAAGGAAGGCACAAAGTTCAAAAGATTGGCACTCAAAGGATCAGCCATTTCCTCAATATTGTCTGCAATGTATGCTCAGTTATAAAAGCTCCATTTTCTTCAACAACGGTCTACTTTCTGCCACTTTTGAATAAGTGATGTTGGATTCATGGATAGCGCAGATGAAAATTTAATGAATTAAGTTGTACCCAGAACTCTGGCCTTGTTCTTGTGTTAACTGTGTGGCACTCTATAAATCTGGAAGAACTTTTGAATGGGAGAGTTCCAAGATTAAACGTACTTCCACTGTGCAAAGCCTTGGCATTGTGACCAGCCACAGTTCTTAAAATAAGCATGTATACTTGCATTGCACCAGATTGAAGGGATTTGACACAATTGATACAACAGCTAAGTATAATCTTGTGAAGAAGGACCTACAGATTATTGCAGCTGTCTGCTATTTGAGATTAGGGAAGTTTGAATCAGACTGCTGTATGGTTAAGAGGAGCAAGTTGATCTTGGTTTCAATTGATAGTAAAGGCTAAAAAGGTTAAAGATTCCATTATTTTTACTACACTTGGAATGCAACATACATGAAATTCTTTAACATTTGTCTACTGTAAGGCAGACAGAGAGTCGCCACTTTGTCTAGCTCCCCTCGCACCTGATGCTCCTAGACGGTCTCCCTCCAAGGACTGACCAGGCCTGAACCTGCTTAGCTTCCAAGATCAGACAGAACATCTATTCAAATATAGTTTGTGGGTTTATGCATCAATGCAGAGATTAGTTTGAAGAGAAACCTGATGGAGCCTTTTTTTTAATGAAGAAAGGCTCCAGCCCAAAATGTCAGTAACATATCTTTACCTCCTAATTAACGATGTGAAACCCGCTGAGTTCCTCCAGTATTTGTATTTTTACTTTTTTTTTTAATGTGCTCCGTTCAGGAGTGTTGGAGGGTGTGGAGCTCATGGGCAGACCATTGCTTGTTGGACTTCCACATCACACTAGCCTTTAAGTCGACCAATGAAACACTTGGTTAGGGACCGAAAACTGAGTTCGGAAGTCACTTCAGGTTTCTATGCATTTGTCAAAAGTCATACTTTAAGTCTGAGAATGTTGGAGCTGGAATAATCCCATTCAGAGGAGAACGTGGTTCTGTCTCCTTGGTTCGGAAACGAAGATTCTCTTCACGTTATTAATGAGACTTTTTCTGATACCCAGAGCAACATTCTTTCCCCTGTTCAGTGCTATGATGAAACGATCATTCGATCAATTCGCCTCATTTCCTGGTTAAGGGTCCTGGCTTCTAGGCTGTTGCTTGTGGTAAAGATATCCAAATTTTGATAGCTTGGTGTGCTTTAGAACACAGAGAGGATGGAAAGGCAGTAACCCAACATTAGAACACAGTGAAGATAAAATAGGGGTGAAATTAATATCTCTTTATTATTTTCATTGTAATATTGTTGCAGAGGGAAACACATAAAGTCGGGTGAATAAATATTTTGAAGTTAAATGCCGGGGCTCACAGCTCTGCGGTGATGGATATGCTCATGCACAGATAAAGCACATGAAGTGTGTTAGGTCTGCTTTGTTCATGAATGAGTGAGACAAACACCAGGCTGAGTCGAAATCAGGGTTCTTTGTTCTTTATTACCGGATTGTAACACTTGCGACTAAACATGTTAGTCGGAGAATGCATTCTGCCGTTATCAGCAAAATGGTGATTTTTTATACCCTTGGATACGTGCTTAGAACATCATCATATCATTACTTGTCCAATGACTAAAACTGTTGCTATCCTTTCCCTGCTAGCTTCCTGCCTCTCAATCCATCAATGTCTCTCTTATCTTGTAAGTACAAGGATGCATTTACATCTTGTTACAGCCCTGTACAGGGTAACTCCTTACACATTCCCATCTCATGATGTTTTACCTTACAAGTGTCAATACATATTGCTTTGCAATCAGCAACAACTCATCTGTGGTTGCCATGGATCCCTGAAGTTTGAGCTCATCCCACTGCCACCCCCACAGGAATTTGCTGGAGGATCTCCTTGTGTGAGGTCCTCAGTTGTGGCAAGACCTTCGCTTGTAATTCCATCACTTGTGGGGACGGAGCTTTTCCAGAACTGAACTGACTCACAGAACAGCTGTAAAAATGTGACAGCTAGCTTAGTTTTCTGACATTCTGAAACATTCAAAGATATCCCAACTGATCAAACTCATAACAATCTGAAAAATATATATATTTAAACTATATTTTAAAAAACTAGTTCAAAAGAAGTAACACATAAACATTTTTTTTAAATCCAATGAACCCAAACCAAAACAGCTGCTCTCCCTCAATGAAGTAAATGGAAGTCTAACCTGATTCAGTTTTTTTTTAAAAGGATCATCCACGGTAGGAGATGGGGAACTGTGATAAATCTGCACTCTGCCTCTGGAAGCCGTGAGGAATCCAACATGAATGTGAAATCCCTGGTGCACAGCTGTCAGCAAGTTTGCTCACGAGTTCACTGAGATCAGAACACACTGGCTCTTTCGTGTACAGTGAATGACACTGCTGGTATTTTCCTGCAACATTCCTATTACATTAAAAATGAACGAGGCAATATGTGCAATATTTTTATTGAAAAACTGCGTTATTTCAAAACTTAACATACCTCGACTCGAGATTGGGAGATGTTCTGCCCCTACCATAGCCAACCCGATCTAATATTCCAATTTTTACGTCATCTTGAAAAATTTGTAACTGAAAAAAATAATAAAACCCTGCTTCTCTGTCACTTGCGGAGGGACTTTACTGAAAACGTTCGATTTAACCTCCTTTGCATCTCTGCTTTAATCACAGAAGTAAAATGTTATTCCTGAAATCAGCTTTGATATTCTTCAGAGCTTTTCTCTTTAGGGAAAGAGACATTTGTGTTGGAACAAAATTGGAGGTTTTTTTTGCAAAATCCAAATAGGAGTTTTTTTTTCCATGTGGAGTGGTTGAAGCACATGATGCAGGGAAAGCAAGATATTGATGGAAATCTCCAGAACACATCCAAAATCTGAAGTCATAAGTGAATATGTGTGGATATTAACAAATTGAATAAATAAAATAGATGCTTTTTTAAAAAAAAACATATCATTTTATTTGTGTAATGTAAAAGTAACGTGAAAATTACACTGGATATGCAAAAGGACTTCAGATCTATTATCATTTATCAGTAAGTGGAATTTTTAAAATTCCAAAGTTTTTTTTTGAAAATTTTATTTATTAAATCATATTTAAACATGCAATAAAGGATACAATTTAGAAAAACAAAGTACGTACATGATATTTTTTATGTAAATAAAAACCTCTACAACCACCCACCCTCCCTACCCTAACCCACCCACCCATAACCATCCCCCTCTAATTACCCCAAAAAGAAAGAAGAAAGAAGAGATCATATAACATAAAATTAATCAATTAATTACCATGGTTCGGAGCAACCACTAACGTGTGAAGAGGGGATTTAATAATTCAATGCCATGTAGTCCAAATATGGGCTCCAAGTTTTAGCAAAAAGGGAGTAATTATTACGGAAATTATATGTTATCTTTTCATCCCAAGCAAAGAAGTTGACTGGAAAGCTTCATTGCAGTTAGAGAAAGGAATGAAAGATATGACGAAGAGGTAGGGTGCCAGATTGTGGGAGGAGGCACATATGGAGTAGAAGCACTTTGTCAAAGAGATGCCAGTTTCTGCACTGTAAATTCGATGTTATCAAGTTTCTATATATCTATTTATTTAGTTATTAACCCCCAACCCCAATCGTGACCCCTCTTCCCCCTTCACCTGATCGCAAGGCTCCGAACGATGGCGCCATCAGCAACATTTTACGGCAACCGGCCCAGCCCTTGCTTCCAGCTCAGAACTGTAAACAAGTTTGAACTGGTTTTCTAACAGTGTAAGCGTATTTACTGAGCACAGTTATATAAGATGTCTGGCACGAGCTCTACTGCATTAATAAGCATTTTCCTTTCCCTTTTCATCTATTTGCTTCACGAACATTGACAGAATAGATTTCGTTACTTTCAGTGGTTAAATAATGATCGTCGCTGATACATTAGAATTTGATTTTCGATGATGGCTGCTTGTGACAATTGTGTGGATGTACTCAGATTGTACGTGACAAATCCATTCATATTAACTCTGGACTTCTTCCAAGACTGGAATAAATGAGCAGTATTAAATCGTGCTTTAAAAGGTAAGCAATAACCAACAGATTTATTAGGTGCCCGGCTTCTCTTTCAACATAGTCCTTGGCTTCTTACGATTCTAATGAACTACTTAACTCTTTATATTTATGGTAAATATTGGTCATTACCTGAGTATCAAGATCATTCCTGAAACTAAATAAAGGAATTTGAATAAATATGACCAGGAAATGTGAGGGAAAAAGAAAGAAAATTTGAGCTATTTAAATTGGAGATTGTCTAAATTAATCAGGTAGATTTAGTGATCTTGAGACCTGCATGGATGACAGTAAACATGCTTAATGTTATGGGCTTATTTTTCAAAAGCCACAACTGGAGTGAGGTAAATAGATTACACTGGACAACAAATAATTTTTCAAAAAGTTTGCTTCCTGAAAAAAAATTGAGGATAGTGATAGACAACTCCAAGCTGAACACAAGGATAATTTCAGATTTGCTGTATCGCGTAGGAAGTTGGAGAAATATTAAATTACTTTTATTGATGTTTAATCGCATAATGATGCTGACACATTGCATTAGTTCAACTGTCCTAAAAGAAAGTTTCTCCGCTGATTTTCGTTTGGACTCAGAATCTCATCCCTCTAGTGTCAGTGTCCACCAATAGCTGGGCAGCATTGATGGATTCCAGTTGCCCTGATACCACTTTTCCATGGTTGCAGTGTCCTGGTGAAACCTTTCACCATCTTCGTCACTGACGGCACCAAGAAGTCCGAGTGCAAATGCAGAAAAAATTTTTCAGGGACATGCTTGCACTTCATTGTTTGATCTGCTTAAAGTAGACTTCAAATATGGCAGGAAATCTCAAAAAATTAGATTATATTTTAAAAAAAAAGTACACAATAGGCAAATGCGAACATGATTTTCGTGAACAGCAGCACAAAATCCATAAAATAAACCCAACAGTGTTCACAAAACACAATGTCCAATGTATCCAATCTCATGATGGATAGAGAGAGAGAGAGAGAGGGAGAGAAATCAGAAAAAAACAGATGTGAATGCAGTTTTACAACAGTTCACTGGCCTCAATTCATTGGCAAGTACCGACCCACTAATATATTATTTTGTTGACTTGCTCTAGTTTCTCAGCATCTGCAACATGAGGATAAATGTTGTGCGATCTTGAGTCTTTGACAGTGCCTGGCATACTGCCATGGTGATGCATCACTGACGAGAATTGTGGCTGCAGCATCCGCAATTTTCTGGAGTTCTGGCTTACACAAGACATCCCCTGCCAACCCCCATGGGTGCAAATTTACCACTGGCCCTCCTCCCATTCCCAACCATGGTCATTAAAGCGGACTGTCCAGCAGAATAAAGTAAATACTTTGCAGCAACATTTAAAAAAAAAATCCTTTGCACTTTTTGGTAAAAATTCACAAAATGCTGGAGGAACTCAGCAGGAGACACAGTGTCCATAGGAGGTAAAGATATATAATCAATGTTTCAGCCCTGAGCCTTTCTTCATGGTACATAGTGCACTTATTAGTATTTATTTTGATTAGAGGCCTGCTGTTTTCTGGGCAGTATTTGTCCTATTGTATTTTCTATCAAGTGCAAGTATGTTGTGCAGACTTTTTGAACCATTCTGAATGTCCATTTTCCTGTTTGCCTTTCCTAGTTATTATCTACATGCTCACGATTCAAGATTAAATTTATTATCATAGTTAAAAAAAAGCAGTGTCATGTAACATGAATTTTTTTTTGCCTGCTGCAAGGCAGACATACACCACCAGCAGGAATTGCCTAAGCAGGTTAATTGCTAAGGTTCCACACAGGTGACTTGTGGGTTAATTGCACCACTATTCCTTTATGCCAAACAATAACAGAGTCTGGTGAAACTGAAATACATACCATGCCATTATTTACTTGTGTTATTCATTTTTTTAGTCACTGAGCTGATCTATGAACAACTAGGCAACGAAACACTGCTGTGGTGGTATTGCGTTGCTCCAGCAAGTGTTTTAAGGCAAAATACATCATGGAGGAAGTAAGACAGAAACTTCTTTTCAGGGAACAGTATCAAAAATGAAGCAATTATTCTTTATTTTTTTAACAGACACTGTTTCTGAGATAAAATCAATATTCAGAACACTTTGGTATTTCATATACATCTTAGAGGAGCAAGTCAGCACTCTCTGTGAGGAGGTGGGGTTTTTTTTTAAATCCCCCATAACCGCAACAGTTTCCTCTGATGGTTTCAAAGACATACCTAGTTAGCAGGTTAATCGGTCAGATGAGTGTACTCAGGTGGCACAAACTCATCATCCAGAAGGGTTTGTTTTTAAATGTATTTACAGTAATTACTTATGTCGGGCTTTAACTGTATATATCATGCATAAACTTTAACACTAAAAAATTACTAATAGAAGTAATTTTCAAATAGATTTTAAAAAAAAACAACCTCAAAATTGCAGAGTTAAAGCAAAGACCGAGAAGGAATTTCCTCAAAACGTTGTCTTCAACAAAGGAGAACAACTTGTGCGCTGGATTTTGAGCAATGATGTATTGTAATGTTATATTTGCAGAAGTTAATTTAGTAAAAGTTAATATTAGTTTATATCTGGTAAATGTTAACGTAACTAATTCGAGGCAGATGTATGTCCATCTTCTGTCATATTGGGAGGAACACCATGGGGAAACACACTCAATAAAATGCCCTTGATGGTTTCGATAATGTAAGGTCCCACTGAAGACCTGGGGCACTCCGATTTCTTTCACTACCGTCACAGGGAACATGAAAGTGCTCAGTGGGAGTCATCCAGATGGAGTTTATTATCAAGGTCAGATCAGAAACTCTGATTAATGAATTTTGCTGCACCTCATTTTTCCACCTCACTGTTTGTTTTGATCGTCAGTGTCTGAATTCCTTTCTTGACGACCTTCATTGCCCCCCCACTTCCCAAAATGCCTTCATTTTATTTCTCCTCAGAGGGTAATATGTTGGTTTCAGACGCCTAATCATGATGTTTTCTCTAGAGATGCATGTTTCTCATTGAGACATTGAATCTATAATGTAGGAATGAGATAAGATCTCTGCTGGAGGAATTGTGTCAGGCGACTTTAAAATGGAGGAAGACACAAATGGGAAATATCAAAATGTGACCAGGATAATGCTGAGAATGTGAATTAAAGAGGAAATCTGAACCCTTTCAGAGCTGACAGCACAGATTAGGAAAGGGTGCAGTAAAATGATTTGGAGGTATAAGGAATAAATCAAGCAGGTTTAAGAAGGGAAATCATAAATGGTGAAAATGGAAAGATTCACAAAAGAGAAAATGACAGATGAAGGAAGGGAAAGAAAAGCAAATCCTTTGGGTTTTACCAGATGTGTTGTCAGGTGGAGCCATTGGAGATCCATCCATCACTGGAAGAACATATGGGTAAGGTTTGAAGATGAGAAAATGAGCTTTTTCCTGTTTTATTTGACAATTCTGTTTTCGCTCAGGATTTTTTTTACCAACAGCTGGAATATTGCAATTCTTCATATCCTACTGTTCACAGTCAAGAGATAAATATTCTGTTCAGTTTTTAAAAAAAACTATATATATATATCTTGAACTTTTTGAGGACCCAGTCATTCCCGACTTATAAATGGACTCACTGCCTGAAAGCAAAATTGATGCCCTTACTTGGTATTGTAACATCATAATTTTATTGTAATGTCTTCATGGGCGCTTTGCAACATAGCTTGCATATATCCAAAACAATAGATGTTTATTTGTAAGACAGCATAAGCTCAACTATTGTTGCAAAATGAATATTTAATCTTGTGTGTGACAAACTCTTGTGGAGAAGCAGGCACACCACTTGACTCTCCTATTTCACAATACGAACAGTACAGAACGCACAACCTGCTCCACAGGTAAAGATGAAGCACAAACCTAAAGGCTGAATTGTGCCTTTGGAGTGCACCTCATCTATCAGGTTCAGAGTCAAACAAAGCAATTATCAACTCTCTAATAAAAGGCCTCATATTATGGGCAATAGCATTGCACCTAACCAAAATTCACACGATGTTGACTGAAATTTTAAATCTATCTTAAGCACTCATTCCCTCAACTAGAGCTGAAACTAAGCACTAATGGATATGATGCCACTAGATATTTGAAGATTGGTTAGAGGTCAGAGCTTGTTGAATGGGGGACAGTATGAAATTGTGACGGGGATTTGATTCATGGTTTGAAAACAAAGGGTGAAATAAGCAGATCAGGTTGGAAAATTGTTGGGTAACTGAGAGAACCAGGCTTGGGCACCAACTATTCAACAACAAGTGAATCTGGCCATTGCATGGTGAGTGCATGGTGATGCTTTGATCCACAGCTTCTATGTTTGCATTCAACATGCAGAAGTTTGAAACATAATGAGGACCAAATGTCTGAGACCAGCATTTCCCTCTTGAACCGTCAGCTATCCAGCACCTCTTTGAAGCCCAATGGCTGAACCTTCAGAATACTTAACTGGTCGAAATTATGGCTGTTCCAACATTGGATCTTTGAGTGATAAGACACTTGTGTTGGAGATATCCAGCAGAATAAGGCTATGAACAAACTGGATTACTTGTAAAACCTGGCCCCATCGAGCAGATTTTCACTGGAGTTAATCTGTTCAGGAATAACAACCTATTCTAACAATCAGAACTTGGTTGAGAAGGCTCCTACTCAGATTTGACTGAGTAACATAATGGGATTAAGATCTGTCGAGCCTTGAGGGAGTTGGGGTGGAGCGAGGAGAGATGTTTGCCATTAGACAGGTGGTTAGACTGGAGTACTGGTGGGACAGAGGGAATAAACCTGGAGTCACTAGGATCCAGCGTCCTCTATTGCAATCGAGAACTCACATTTGTGATAGCACTTGAAAATTGTTCAATGGCTCCTCTGAGGTTTTATTTTCCTGCAAACTAATTGGATTTGCTTGAAAAATGTTCAGCAATTCACAATGGCATGTTTGGGTTTCTTCCTGTATTTTCCATGAAATATGCTTCTGATGGATTATTATTTTTGGGCTGATTTGTGTTTTCTAATTTATTTAAAAAAATATTCTTGTTAATATGGAAAAAGCCCTTCATTACTACTTGGAAGAAGTGCCTCTAACGACTCATGCAAGTCTGTCTAGTTTTCACATCGGGAATGAAGGAAAACCACATTTAATAACTCAAACTTTTCTCTGGGGCTTGTTTTATGCTCAGTCTAATGTAATTGGACAATGGGCAGGGTCAATTTGTTGCAAACATATTTAGATGCCTGGCACCTGTCACAGTTAGAGCGAAGTTGAACACATGATAGCAATTATATTTGTCCAAGAGTGTTAAATAGTTTCCTTCTGGACTTGTCAGCAGAGCGTTCCATCTGCTTCTTTCCACCACGAACACAACTTACTTGGACAGTATTGTAGCCAATTTCATGACAGGTCGAGACAAATACAACTCTGCCAATGGCATTGGTGAAGAGGAAGCACCCAACCGATGAGGCCACCACAACTTTCTATCTCCAACCTTGTCTGTTTCTATCCAATAAGATTATTTTTGTAATATTTAAGTTGATTTCCACTTTTATTCCAATAAATGAATGGACGTAGCACATAGTGTAGGAAAGAATATCTTTTACTCATTTGCTTACAAAGACAATAAGAGCGTTCTTGCACTTGCACGTTGTAAGCAGGGAAATTTCAACCAAGCTGGTCATTGTGTCATCTCCTGAGAATTTCGCCAATGATAAACATGGTAAAGAAACTGCTTTAACTGCCGTCAAAACTAAAATAAAAAGAGATTTTTGCAGCAGTTCAATGGATGACAGTATGAAGCCTTGGTTCCTGTAGAAGACTCCGCAGCCATGATGTCATTCATCTTTCAGGTGCCCTGCTATTTGGCGTGGGCGATTACATCTCTCCATCCATCACGATCTCTGACCCTTCGAGTTGTAGTTGTTGTCTCCCCTGTTCTCCTTCGGAGAAGGCTCCTTCTTTGAGCTGAGACCGTAGTCGATGTTGAATCCATGATTATACAAGAAAAACAAACTGAAGTGATTTCCTGTTGCCTTCTTTGTTCATTCTGGATGGGTAAACCTGGCCATTGATCAGTTATACCTGCTATTGTTGTTAGTAATCTTCATCAGAACTGGGAAAGATTTAATGAAGCTTCATTGATATGAAACATTAATACCATTTTTTCCTCCTGTACCAGAGCTGCCTGACGTGAGGGCTTTCAGCATTTTATGCTGTATTTCAGATTTTCATTATCTGCAGTGGTTCAATTTTGTTAGAATCACCGGTGGGTCTATGTTCCGTTCCTTTCCTGTGTTGCTGATCTTCTTGGATGCCATTTCGTCTTCAGTGATCAGCTGTGAAATAATGAAGGTTGGATGCTCCGAAGACAAGCACTTCATTGTTGTGATCTGACTGCTCTGAGCAGTTCTTTTCTTGAATGCAATTAAGGGGAAGAGTTTCATATTCTTGCTTGTAGCTTCATTGATTGCTCCTTTCTTCAGAAATCTTCATATTGTTTCAGCTGCAATCAGCTTTGCAGTGATTTAGCAGACAGTATTCTGACACTGTGCTTCCATTGGCAACAAGGGATTCCAAAATAAGTTAAGAAACATTGAGGCAAAATTCGTCAGAAAACACCAAAAGAAATTATAACATCTGCTTAGGATTTAACTGGTGTGAAAGAGTGAGACAAATCTGAGAACATTCATACGTAAATCAATAAAACTGCTGGCAAAAGATCAAACAAAACTAGAAGTACATTTCAACTGGAATTAAAAAGAGAAGTGAAGACATGGGCTTCGATTTGATGGGAATGGTCAATATTTACCTGGGTGAAACTGTGTCGCTATTAGAAGTATGTCAGCTCATCTCTGAGATTGTGCTGAGGTATCAACTAATATAGCCTTGTTTTAATGAATGAATTCTGACATTGGTCTGGCTGTGGGACTGCTTCATTGACTGCAGTCAAAAATATTGCATTTACTCAGAACTTACATAGTTTTTAGGCTTCAGTTCTCTATCTGCTTTTTTTAAAAAAAAGAACATGGGTAAGTGTAACTACCAGGAAAAGATGACCAAGTTTTGAAAATGAAGGGGAGAATGATGAAACATGTTATAAATCTAATATTATCAGATAAGGTGAAGCCATCTTCTTTAGTATGTACAGTAAAACTCCCGGTATCTGGCACCAATGGAGATTGGTAGATGTTGTATAAGTGAATTTTCCGGTTGCTTGAGATTGTGTGTTGCGTGATTGCTGAACTAATGGCCAATTTTTTCCCTATTTATTTTGCACAATTTTTTTGCTTGTTGCTTGAATTCCAGATCACAGAGGTTTTACTGTAGACACTCACTCACACACTTCCACACCCTCATTCTCTCTTCCACACTCTCAACCTCTCTCTCAGACACTCAATCTCACTCTCTCACACACTCACTTACTCTCACAAACTCTTACAGTCACACACACACACACACACACACACACACACACACACACACACACACACACACACACACACACACACACACACACACACACACACACACACACACACACACACACTCTCTCTCTCTCTCTCTCTACAGTTTCTTCTTGCGTTACCAATATGTGGCAATTCTGCCTTGCCCACTGAAAAAGGAATCTCAGGTATGTGATATCATGTATGTAATCTGACAATAAATCTAAAATCTAGATATAGAGACAAATTGTTTTTTAGATATGTATCCATGAATTCACCAAGAACTGAATATGGAATGAACTCCTTTACATGAAAATGGACAACCATTATCACATGGCAATGGTTGAAGTTAGTGATGCTTGATAGATCCATGAGGGCAGGAAAGAAGCAGAGTCCATGTGGTCCAGGGATGAACTTAATTAGAAGAGGAAAAATTGCATATAAAAACTAGGATAAATAATCTCGAGTAAATTTAATGTAATTAAGAATGTAAAATCTAGTACTCCCTTACCGCTTGTGAACTCTTCCTTCATTCCACTGAAGGTAGGCAGAGTATCCAACCTAAGTGTAAGGAAAATTGCATATCTTTGATGCATTGCAATATTCAATTGAAGTTGTGACTCTTTGGGTTTGACCATGTTTGACTTGTCTAGAATAGTCCTGCAGCAGTGCAAAGGTAGCTCACGTTTTATTATTGGCTTCTTGACTTTCCATGGTGATGAATAAAATTCATTCTCTTACTGCCACTTTGTATGGAAAATGTGCACTTCAGTGATTTCAGCTCACTGCCTTGCTACAGGATAAAGCATATTGAATGCTGAATCTTTGAATTTCCTAAGGGATAGATGCTGTGTTTGCTCTGTCCAGTGCTTTAATCTGAATTATGCTAATTTTATTGCCCTTGAAATCTTTATTTTAATCTGGCAGTATTTTTATTTACCAAAGAACCAGAGATCATGATGGATGTAATGTCAGTACCATTTCCATGCTGATCAGGTAACATAGGATGGGAAGGTAAAACCCAGCTGAGTAATATTTTGAGTTCCAGCTTGATTCACGAAAAGTTTTCAAACAAAGAGCAATCAGAATTATTTCCAAAAAAAAATGTTTTTTTTAAATTTGTGGAACTCAATTCAGAAGGAGGATTTTGAAAGAAAATCAGGACTCTGAATGGAAAGTGCTGAACTTCAAAACAAATTATATCCTTCTTTACATTTCTTGATAATGAATCCTCTGCGGATTGATACTTCTTTTTTTTTACTCAATTGATCGATTCTTTCTGGTCACAAGGCTGGCGCTACAAATATATTCATTTCCTAGAAAGTGGCAAATAAGAAAGGTGACATTCTTGTTCTTAAACCGGTCCTGTGCTACGGATCCAATGGTGTCTAGAGGGCATCGATCAAACGATGTAAGTACAACGCCATTCATTCTAAAGCCTTGCAACACAACACAAAAGTAGCCACTTATTTGCAACACTATCAATAAGATCAAAAGCTGTGTATTCTGCAGAGAAAAATTCATCTCCAAATTCCTCAAAGCTTTTTCACCCTCACGATGTCCGCTTGCCTCAATAAGAACAGCTCCAAAGTTATCTTCAAATTTTGACATTATACAGCACAAATGAGCTTGATTGTTTGGCATCCTATTGCATCCTAGACTCATGCTTTCGTTTCACCTTGATGTGTGCTGTCTACAAAATGCACTGGACCCTATTCAGACATCACCCCCCAAACTTGTAACCTTCAGGACTTTGAAAATGGTACAGCCATCAGGTGCAGAAAGCCCCACTAGCCACAAGTTCACATTCCAGTCAAACACCATCCTAACTGGAACTATAACAATCATATTATCAATGTCAATGGGTCTAAATTCAGGAAGTGCTTGCTGGTCAGCAGCGCTGTAGGTATATTTTTACCAGAAGGATTGCATTAGTTCAAGACCAGGGTTCACAACAACCATCTCAATCGAGAAATGCCCACTACCCCATGAAATAAATTAAGGCAAAAAGAATGTTCTTGGAATGGAGAATGCTGAGTGGGGATTCTGATAGAAGTTAAAAATATTTTGAGTGCATGGTAAGACAGCAGAAGGAAACTTTCCCATAGCAGGGTTGTCTAAAACTATAAGGCAGAAGAGTGGGGGTTGGTAAGAAGATCAGAGGGAATCTGAGGAAAATTTATTTTTCCATTCAGAGAATGGTTGGAATCTCGGACACACTTCCATGTGTGCCGGTGAAGGTAGAAACTCACCTCTTTTAAGATGCATATCTATGAGCATTTGAACCATTGTCAATGGATCAAGTGCTAATAAAGGAGGATTAACACAGATGGCTACATAAGGGATGGCATGGAAATGGAGGGGTGAATAATCTGTTTCTGTGTTAAGTGAGCGCCCTGAGCAGAAAGCCCTTCCAAAGGTAGTGGACAAACTCAGGACATAACCGGCAAAGCCCTCCCCACCATCAAGAACATCTACAGAGAGCAGCAGCAAACATCAAGGATCCACATCACCCAGCACACGCTCTTTTCTCGCTGCTACCATCAGGAAAGAGGTACGGGTGCCACAAGACTCGCACCACCAGGTTCACCATGAAACTCCTCAACCACAAGTTCAATCAGGGACTTAAGGATTCTAACTTTTTTCACTTTATTGATTTTTTTTCTCTCTTTGTGTTGTACAGTCTGTTTGTTTAATTTTTTAAAAATTGTTTACACATCTTCTTAAGTAGAGTTTCTTTTTGCACCATCAATAAATGGTAATTCTGCCTTGCCCATGGAAAAAAAGAATCTCAGGGTTGTATGTGATGTCATAACTCTCACAATAAATCTGAACTTTGAATTTGGTAACCTGATAGAACGAGTTAGCATTCTAAACAGATTGTCTCTCTTTTCCTTTGACAAAGATGTTCTTCTTCTCAACCTTGTGCATTAAAGTTCTTGTGCATTGTATTTTGAAACCTATTATAAGGTAGCTTCATGATAGGTTCCATATGAGTTCCCATTTGAAATATGGAAGCAGCACATGATCAAATTTGTCTGCTATCCCTTCATATGGCCAATGTTAAAATCTATACTGCTTAACAGAGTCTATTTTGGTGTTATGCCATTGAAAATGTCCTGTGTGATTGAATTTCTAGGCCGTATTAAAATAGCCTAGAGACTTGGATATGCTTACATCTGGGATGACAACCAAATTGGACCATTTTGGTCTCAATTTTAATCACTCCTCAGCAATTTCAATGGACTGATTTACTATATGTCCATCAGATAGTGACAGGTTAATTTTGTTTTTGTAGCAGTTACGTTTATAGGTAACAAGTAATAATATGCTTTGCATTGCAGGTATCGAAATAAAATTTCATTTAAAAAAAAATTAGAGGAACCTACAAATCACTTCAAAAAAATTTAAGGCACTTGAGAATTTTCCAAAATGCAAAGATATTTAAAAGAAAAAGGAAATTATCCTGACTGCTTTCACTGTCCTTATAGTAAACCCATTTAGAAATATTCCAATTTTTTCTAATTAGGCATAAAATGATCGTTTTTATTTTAAACTAAATCAACTGAATTGCTAAATTTTAAAAGGTTTGAAATGTTAAGTGGAAGCCAGGATCAACACAAATCATGTTTATTGTTTGGGGGGGAATGAGTCGCATTGGACACGTTGAACACTTACAAAAGAGAGCAATCTGGGACAGTCAGAGACATGTTCACTGGCTGAAATACACCTGAAAGATGTTCACATCTCCAAATCGTGAACAAGTTAAGTGTCGATGGTATCTCCCTGGATGGGTTACTTTTCCTTAGAAGGGCGGCATGGTTTGTGTAGCTGTTAGTGCAGCGCTACTACTGGCGTTGGTAAGGAGTTTGTATGTTCTCCCCTTGTCCACAGTTTTTCTCCTGCTGCTCTGGTTTCTTCCCAAAATGTAAGAGGTTAGAGGGGTCATCAGTCACATGGAATCAAGGAGCATTGTGGGCTCATGGGCAAGAGGTGCCTGGTTACTGTGCTGTATGTGTAATTTTTTTTTTAAATTTTGCTCTCCACTTAAGAGCATCTTAATCTTTGGTGGCATTTGGGCCTTTATTTCAAAGCGTTTGGTGTTGAGGAACACTATGGCACTCCCTCGCATCCCGGTTCTGATACCTGGGACCCATTTAACCAGGTTCAAGCCTATCTCCACCAGTCAACAGCCCAGTGTAAACCCCTTGACCGCAGTCACCTCAGCAGCCGATAGCCTGCGTGGGTCTTTCAGCCTCAGAGCCCTTCACTGGTCCGCCGCCCTGGTCGCCATTCTGTGGGTTCTCTCCTCCGCTTCTCCTCCTCAGATTGGAGGGGAGGGGTGCTGGTCTCCCCGTTTTCTGGCACCCCGCACCAGTCCTCCGCTCCCCTGGAGTCTGCAATTCAGAGGCGCTGGCATCTTGGGTGCAGACCCCGCAGTTGCGAGAAATAGCTTAATACATGAAAGATCAAGATTTATGGGGAAATGGCACCAAATAAGAGTTAAAGATAGCCGTGATAGATTGATGAGGCAGGCTTGGTAACCTCCCTCTGTCCCTATTTTGATTGTGAGAATGGCAAGATCCCAGAGAATGAGAAACACACACTGCCAGCTCACCCTGGTGGTAAAACTAATATTCACCAATACCAATGCTAAGAAATGGGCTGTGATAATCTTTCATGCCATAAAATCTGACGAATCCACATTTCTCTTACCAATTTCTGTCAATTCAGCTTGTGATATTTGGTTTTTGTATCCCATATGTATTGGCGTATAAACCAAACCCAAAAGTTTCACTTAAGGTGTAGGTTTTGAGCTATAAGACTGCCCCTTTATTTCAATGTATTCTCTGGATGTGAATGAAAATGCTGAACTTGTCAATGAGCTGCGGAGATGGTTGTGTTTTGCCCTTGCCTGTACTTGTGTCCTCAGGTATAACTCAGAATGACAAAACTGCCAGATTTAATTTGCAAAAGATCCAATTGAAAAATGATTGTTATTTTCACACAATCCAGATGTTTAATTATTACTGCGGCAGGAACCAAGTGTATTGCTACCATCTCCAGAATAGGAGTAAATGAAGGTGATCAGTTTATTTACTTTTAGCCTTTGTTATATGATAGCATAAATCACATTTAGAGCGGCGTTAAAATCTTGTATTGCTTCCAATTTCAAGAAAGATATTTTACTGTTGTCACAGCAAACTCGTGAAAACATCGCAATGTTTTGCCATTACATAACTCTGAGCTGAGGGAATAAAATCCATTGTTTTTATCAGCCCATTGTTGGTGCGTCCACGTGGCCATTATGATCCTACACTGAACTGTGGGGGAAAAGGAGCTGAATGGGAGCGATGTCAATGAATGCATTTGTTCATGTACGTGCATTTAAAGGCTGAAGAAGTCTGAATACATAAATGCTTCTTTTGTTGACTTGTGGGCTTCATTTGACATATATGAGTTGTCTCAATGTTAGTGTTGATTTGTTTTCCACTGTTGTCATTCTCTGCCAAGGAAACTGCGGCCATAGGATAGTAAGGTTCGGATTTTATACTTGGCGTGTAAGGGGACCCCTGATTTTTTGGGGACATTTTTAAGGTTCAAAGATCATCTTGCACGCCGACATGTACGGTAATCAAGACATGTTTTTTTTTCCTTTCGTACTTATTTGTTTTAACTACGTGAAGGATATGATAGCGATTGATCTAATTTCTTTTTTCCATTCTGCTGTCCAAAGCCTTATTCAACCTAACTAATTTTATCACTGCAAAAAATGTTACAGTTTCAGCATTCATAAATTATTAAGTGAAATTTTCCTTCATTCAACATTTGCATTTCAGTGTTATTCCAGAAGAAATCCAAAGGACACCGGCTTGCTAATAATGTTTTTCCAGAGTAATGTTGCAAGAATGGTTCATTTACTAACATTGCTCTGGGGAGTGTGTGCGGTGTTATTTCTTAACGTTTTTTAATTTCGTTGTGGTTCAGTATTTTGGCTGCCTCCAATAGCGAACCTTTAGCAGTCCGTTTTATGGACCTCGGAGGCATCAGCAGTAATTGCTCATAATTTTGTGAAAAGATTTCTACTGTAAATAGAAAAATTTAAAAAAAATGAACAGTGGCTTTTACCAACACAAAAATAACACCCATGTGTCAGAAAGTCAGCTGTACTGATTACTTCTGGGGATTTAACTTAAATGGTAGGAAAATTCCTCAATGTTATTGGTTGAATAAATGGTTCAGAATAATAAGTAGATCTAAGGAACTGAGAGTGGGGTTGAAATGGGTAAATCAGGAGGTCAAAATTAACACAAAGATCAAACGAGGTAGTTTTTAAAAGATATGAGGGAATAAAACATAACGAGGATGGCCAAATGCCAATGAATAGGAGCTAACCTTACAAGTAAAATGCTTGTAGTGTGACTTTTCTGGGTTTTTTTTTTCCGCCTCTCCCGAGGTAATTCGTGGATAGGGTGGGGAAAGGGAGCAGAGGAGGAGGAAGAGGGAAGTGTCGCAATGGGGAGAAAATCATGGAAAGATAGTTCCAAGTATCGCTGTCATATCCTAAAGGTAGCTTTTGTTAAAGCATTTGAGTTATTCAAATAAATACATACTAAAGGAAAAATTCAATCTGATTTAAAAAAAATTGTTGTGCCACAAATTTGTACAATGTCATTCTGCAAGTTGACAGAAGTTAGCAAATGAGGAATGTAGAACAGCAGAGCACCAGATTCATCAAACTTCAAGGTTACCACCACCAGTTTTCATGGCATTGATATTGGTGGATATTGGTTTTATTATGTGGGTGAGATTACACTTTCAGTTGCTCATAGGTTTGATGGAACAACTGGCCTTGATCTCCAGGCCACAGAATATGAGAGGAAATGTGATCTTGCCAAAAGGTTTGGGCTGCATCAGAGATAAGGAAGTGATAGTGTGCTGTTGATTGCAAATCTCCTCTGTGAGTGTGCATGTGGCACTGCCATTTGAATTCTGGTGGTCACACTGAAGGCAAGGTTAGTCTGGATCTGTGATCCTTCAATTATATTGTGCATTTCAAACAGTTTTTTTTTATTGCAGAAGGAAGCATCTCCTGTACATGTGTTTCAAAGGCTTGTCTTGTGTCCAGTGGGTCGACGTTAGTTGGGGGTCTTGTGCAAATGTTCAGGACTGGATGCACCTCCAGCATTGTAATAGATCAGTATGTTGTCTAGAGCAGGATCACTTTCAATGTTACAGCTCTTTCGAACCTTTTGCACAGTTAGAACACAAGAACATAATAAATAAGAGCAGCAGTTGACCATCCAGCCCTTCGAGCCTGCTCCACCATTCAATGAGATCATGACTGATCCGATAAGAGGCTACCTGCCTTTACCTGATATCCTTTAATGCCCCAACAATGTAACAATCTATCCAACTTTGTCTTAAATATATTCACTGAGGTCGCTGCCACCACTTCAATCAGCAATAAATTCCATATATTCACCACCCTCTGGGAAAAGCAGTTCCTCCTCCTCTCCATCCTAAATCAACTACCCTGAATCTGGAGGCTATGTCCCCTAGTTCTTGTCTTCCCCACCAATGGAAACAACTTACCTACCTCTATCTCTTCTCTGCCTTTCATAATTTTATGTGTTTCTATAAACCAGTACATCCTTCTTGGGAGAAGTTTTTGTTGATCTTTCTTTTGTAGCATGCTAATCTTCTCCGACACTGCTGTTGTGTCCTGTCTGGAACCATTTGCATGGGCCCCCAATTGACCCTAGTCCATTGAAGATGATCCTGCTCCAGACAACATACTGATCTAATGCAACACTGCTGTGAACATTGGCATTTGTTCTTCCTCTCAAATAAAATCAGTGTTTCCAAGCTGCATCTGTGGAGAGTGAAGCAGCATTAACATTATTAATTCAACAACAATGGACTTTTTTTTGGTTTTCTTCCTCTTTGCAACTGTCCATATGAGTTTTGCATTAGAAGACTATGGCCTTCCATTTTGTTACTTCAGACTATGTATGTTGCAGTGTGATTAAATTGATAAGTAACTGAAGATCCTCAGTATTACTCAAAAGATACTTCAATTCTTCTCTTTCTGGTGAGGAATTTAAAGTCAAGTGATTGAGTGGAATGAGGTATCCGTAATGATAGTTGGGATGGTTTTCTCTCTGTTTTTTCTCTTTTTTTTTAAAAATCTCTTTCTCTCCTGGATGCTCTCTATTTTTTTTTCCTTCTAGTTTTTCATTATTTTCTTATAGGCACATTCTATCGAGCATCGTAAATGGCACCTCAGAGGCTTGTAAAAGATTGGGACTAATAATAATTTTATAAGCTACCTCAGTGAAAATATTTAAGATAAGGTTGGGTAGATTTTTACATAGTAAGGATATTAAACAATATCAGGTAGAAGGAGAAGAGCCTCTCATCAGATCAGCCATGATCTCATTCAATGGCAGAGCAGGTTCGATGGGCTAACAAAATCTAATAATTATGAACAGATCAATTAAATTTACGTCTTCATGTTAATGGGATAAATAGATCAATAAAAAGTGAAAAAAAAGTCTTGGCACAACTTAAAAAAATACATGCTGATATTACCTTCCTCTAAGAAACACCTTTCAGTGATAGAACATGAAAAATTGAAGAGAGGATAGGTAGCTTCCCCCTTTACTACCAAAGCAAGGGGAGTGGAACTATTGATAGGGAAGAAATTACCAGTAAGAGTAGAAAATACAACCATAGACACAGCTGGGGGATTTATTATGATAAATTGTCAAATATATTCAGAATCCCGGGTGATTTTGAATTTATATGAAGATGAGAAATTTATTCAAAACATCTTTTTGAAACTTACTCAAGGACATGAAAATATTTGAAATGGAGGAGATTTTAATTTTTGTCTGGATCCAGTCTTAGATCAGTTAAAAAAATTACAAAGGCCAAAGCAGCAAAAACTACCTTGGCATTCATGAAAGACTTGAATTTAATAGAAGGTTGGAGATGGCAGCATCCAAGAGAAAGAGATTACTCTTTCTATTCTAAGCATTATGATTCCTATTATAGGATTGATTTATTCCTATTATCATCCAAACAGAATGTGGTGCTAGACTGCTTTTGGATCATTCACCTTTTAACTGAAATGCCTAATAAGCAAAAAACATTATAGAGATGGTGTTTCAATCCAATGTCGTTGAAAAGACCAGAGTTCTGTCATATTGTTAGAGCTCAGATGGAATTGTTCTGTGAGATGAACTCCCCCTTTACTGACAATAGATTTCTAATCTGGAATAAAATAAAAGCATAAAAAATTAGTTATGTTAAAGGTATCAAGCGTAAATATATATGAGAATTAAATGAATTGGAGAAAGAAATAACAACATTTGAAAAAGAATGTAAAATTTCATCTACAGAGGAAAATGACAAATGAAAATTTAGAATATTACATAAAACAAACATTCAAAATTAAAATATATATATTACAAACTATACAATATTATGAATTAGGAGAGGGGGGGTCTCATAAACTACTATCTTGCCACTTGAGGGCAGAGGAAACCGCAAGAACTATAAATGCAATTCAAATAAGGGAAGGGAAGATGTCACATCGGATAAAATCAATGAGATTTTTCAACAATTTTATTCCAGACTTTGTAAATCAGATTTATTGGATAATCCACTCAATATAGAAAAAATTCTTGTCTAATTTAAGGCTTCTGGAGTTGAATCACCAAGATTGGGGAAAATTGAATGCCCCTTTTTCTAGGAATGAAATTGAGAAAGCTCTAAGTTCTCTAATAAAACCCTGGGAAATGAAGGATTTGCCTCTAAATCTTAAGAATTTACCCTCTTTATGAGGGTATTAACTCAAGCTGAGGAGACCCACACTTACCTGGAATATTTTTCAACAATAATTATTACATTGATGTAGGATAAAAGATAAATATCTGTTAAAACCAGATATCTCTTAAATGTGGACTATAAAATAATAGCGAGAGCATTAGCTAATAGATCAATATTTGCCAAAATTATTTAAATCTGATCAATCAGGATTTATTAAAAATAGACAATCATCAGATAATATTGGCTTTGGATGCTGAAAAAGCTTTTGATGTTTGAATGGTTTTTTTTTAATTTAAAGTGATTTAGGCCAAATATTTATTTATTTGGTAAGAGCACTTTACCATCAGTCAAAAGCTAAAATAATTACTAATGGACAGATTTCATCAGTCTTTTCATTATATAGATCAAGTAGACAAGGTTTCCCATTATCTCCATCTCTATTTGTTATGGCAATAGAGCCATTGGCTGAAGCAGTCAGATGGGATCCAGACATAAATGGGTTTAAAGTGGACAAGAAACAATAATAAAATTAATGTATTTGCTAATGATGTATTAAAGGAGGGAAAAACCCAACACCCAACCCCAACCCGCCAATTTTCCCCTGCAACCGCTGCAACCGTGTCTGCCTGTCCCGCATCGGACTTGTCAGCCACAATCGAGCCTGCAGCTGACGTGGACTTTTACCCCTCCATAAATCTTCGTCCGCGAAGCCAAGCCAAAGAAGGAGAAGAAATTAATATATTTGACTGACCTGCTGGCTCTCTGTTTCGACATAAGACCAGACTGGTTAATTAAGGAAAAGTCTCCAGATATAAAATAAACTGGGACAAGAGTGAGGCTTGACCTTTAGTCAGACTATATCCAATCTCAATATGGCAGTCCGTTTAATTGGGCCAAATCCAATAGGAAGTATTTGGGGATTAAATTTAAGAGTAATTTGAATGATCTGTATAAGCTTAACAAAATTGAGGAGGACCTACATAGATGGGTAAACCTGCCCAGCACATTACTGGGCCGAGTAAATTGTGTTAAAATGAAGATCTAATAATTATGAACAGATCAATTACCTTTGTAAGACTTCATGTTAATGGGATAAATGGATCAATAAAAAGGAAAAAAAAAATCTTGCCACATCTTAAAAAATACATACTGATATTACCTTCCTCCAAGAAACATTTTTTCAATCCTTACCTATCCCACTACCTAATAGTCAGGTAAACTTTCTAGATAAATTCACCTGGCAATTATAAATTGGGAGGGTTAAAATTACTGGATTTAATATTATATATTTAGCTGCACAAATTTGGTTTGTTGCTGCTTTTTTATGAGGCGATTCCTTCCTGGGCTATTATTGACTTGCACATGGTAGGAGAGGAGATGGCAGAAGAATTTATTAATGAATGGAATTTTAAATTAATTAAAAGGCCAACAAATAACCCATTATTGAAACATGTAATTTATATTCGGGTTAAAGTTAAACAATTTGTGGGATTAAAAGAGCGATTATCTTCAAAGATGCCTCTATCTCAAAATTGTTTAATACCCATGACTTTGGGTAATTGAATCTTGGCTACCTGGTACCAACATGATATTAGCTGCATTGAAGATTGTTATGGTCGACAAAGGCAATATGTATCTTTTGAGGGACTTTCACATTCTTCTGCTATTTCTAATGGTGATTTTTTTTGGAGGGAAATGTGAGGACCATTAATGGTTCTACCAATGTGCTCAGACATGGAAATTCTAATTTGAAAGGGGAATGCAACCAAATTTATCTATAATATTGTGATAGTACAGTTCTATCACCAATGTATATAGTGTATATAGTTACAGTATCTAGACTGTGCTTACAGCGATTGGCTGAGAGCTTAGCCACGCCTACTGTCTGGGCCTTAAAGGGTTGTGTCCCAAGCCAGGTCGGATCATTCCAGACTGGTCGGCCACCTGTGAAGAGCTCCTGTCTTTTGCTAATAAAAGCCTTGGTTTGGATCAACAAGTCTTTGATTCTTTCGACGAACTCTACAAATATACATGCTCTTCTTTCTTTGGCTTGGCATCGCGGACGAAGGTTTATGGAGGGGGTAAATGTTCACGTCAGCTGCAGGCTCGTTTGTGGCTGACAAGTCCGATGCGGGACAGGCAGACATGGTTGCAGCGTTTGCAGGGGAAAATTGGTTGGTTGGGGTTGGGTGTTGGGTTTTTCCTCCTTTGCCTTTTGTCAGTGAGGTGTGCTCTGCGGTCTTCTTCAAAGGAGGTTGCTGCCCGCCGAACTGTGAAGCGCCAAGATGCACGGTTTGAGGCGATATCAGCCCACTGACGGTGGTCAATGTGGCAGGCACCAAGAGATTTCTTTAGACAGTCCTTGCACCTTTTCTTTGGTGCACCTCTGTCACGGTGGCCAGTGGAGAGCTCGCCATATAACACGATCTTGGGAAGGCGATGGTCCTCCATTCTGGAGACGTGATCCACCCAGCGCAGCTGGATCTTCAGCAGCATGGACTCGATGCTGTCGACCTCTGCCATCTTGAGTACTTCGACGTTAGGGATGAAAGTGCTCCAATAAATGTTGAGGATGGAGCGGAGACAACGCTGGTGGAAGCGTTCTAGGAGCCGTAGGTGATGCCGGTAGAGGACTCATGATTCAGAGCCAAACAGGAGTGTGGGTATGACAACGGCTCTGTATACGCTTATCTTTGTGAGGTTTTTCAGTTGGTTGTTTTTCCAGACTCTTTTGTGTAGTCTTCCAAAGGCGCTATTTGCCTTGGCGAGTCTGTTGTCTATCTCGTTGTCGATCCTTGGATCTGATGAAATGGTGCAGCCGAGATAGGTAAACTGGTTGACCGTTTTGAGTTTTGTGTGCCTGATGGAGATGTGGGGGGGCTGGTAGTCATGGTGGGGAGCTGGCTGATGGAGGACCTCAGTTTTCTTCAGGCTCTAATCCATGAATAAAGCCCAAAATCTGGACTACATAGATCAAGGGAGAGATGGGAATTGGATTTGGGAATTGTAATCGATCAGGAATACTGGTCAGATCTATGTGTAGATAGTATGATCAACTTAATTAATTCTAAATATAGACTGATTCATTATAATTTTCTGTTTCAATTATATCCCTCACCTCAAAAGATGCATAAAAATAAACCAGAATTTTCTGATAGGTTATGCACAAAATTAAGACCCTATTGGATAAAATTGGGGGAGGTGTTGACAAAAATTGTAGGGGTGAATTTCCCTCGAGACTTGGAATTGTTTCTTCTGGGGAACTTGGCAGTTATAAAAGTTATTTTTCCAGAAGTAAAGCTGAATTTATTAAAATTGTGTTGCCAATAGCCAGGAAATGTATGGCAGTAACATAGAAATCCAATTCCCTACTTCACACTGTTCATTGAGAAGATTACCCCTGTTTGGCATCCTTATTTAGATTACTTTAATGCCCAGATTGTATCATTTATTTTGATATTTATCAATTAGTATACTCCTTATTAGATATTTGATATTTTTTTAATGATGTGACACTGAGATGTTGAACTTTGCTCCTGTTGCTTTTTCTTTTCTATTTTCTTTCTTTTTATCTCCCTCTTTTCCCTGCTGTTGGTCCCCTTTTCTTTTGAATCTTGAGATGGGCTGCTGGGAGAAGAGGGACTCTTCTTTTTATTTTTTTGGACCTTATGAATGTTTTTCTATAATTTTGTATTCCATATATTATATTATTGGATCCTATATTTTGTATTTTCTTAAAACTTAAATAAAATATTTTTTAAAAGTATCCATAATGATAGCCAGGAAAACTACAGAATTTTTGAAGAAACTTATTTGGTTCAGGAATGGAAATGTTAGATTCTTTCCTAGTCTGGACCTACAACAACCCAACTAATTCTGAAATGGCCTGGCAGTTCATTCAATTCAAAATCAAATAGAAATAGCAATAAATGCTGACCAGGCCAGTGAGGTCAGCATCAGGTCAATTAATAATCATGAAATGTAGATGTATTGAACAGAGTACTTTTGTTAATCTAAACTGAGTAACCAGTTTCATTGGGCCCACTGTATTCTATAAAACATTTGCTGTAAGAAGACAGAACCAAGTTGTGATAGTACAGATCTATCACCAATGTACATAGTGTATATAGTTACTGTATCTAGACTGTGCTTACAGCGATTGGCTGAGAGCTAAGCCACACCTATTGTTTGGGCCTTAAAGGGTTGTGTCCCTAGCCAGGTCGGATCATTCCGGACTGGTCGGCCACCTGTGAAGAGCTCCGGTCTTTTGCTAATAAAAGCCTTGGTTTGGATCAACAAGTCTTTGGTTCTTTCGACGAGCTCTACACAAGTGTCTCCAAAATCCCACATATATTCACTCTACAGTCCTTGTAGAAGTGAAACACTTGGTGTGGTTCTATCAACTGCTTCGAGAATTGTAGAAAATTCTATTATGGCTGAGGACTGCAGAATTGCAAATAACTTCTTTACATCTTCAAAGGAAAGGGATTAAGTTTCATGCTTAGAAATCGCACTCTGTACCTGATGGTACATAGGAAAATTGTTCGGAATTCCGGATGGGTATCATATTGTGCAGGCCAAACTGGTTCTGAAACAGTTGGTACCTGGTCTGTCAGGATTGATACTTACACAAGGACAGAAAGACACATAAAACAAACTGTTAATAGAAAAGCAGAATTGATTATTAATGGAAGGTCAAATTTCATGACCCAATCCATCGTCATGGGATGTATCTGAGGGGCCTGAAATTTTGCATGCACTATAAATACCTAAATTCATCAAATGCCTGAGGACACATGGTGGCTATTTACCAAGATACTTCTATAAATAAATAATACCTGAATCATTTCCCTGAGATGATGACATTGCCACTTTATTTGCACAGGAACAGGTAACCCTGGTGTTATTGTATCCATTAATGAATGACTATGAACTCATAAAATGTACTTAATTTCACGTGACATTGTAGATCTATTAAAGTCAAAGATGAGCTTAAGTTTAGACCTTGATTATCTCCATTTATCTCCAAGTGATTGTCCATGGAAAAAATGTTGGTGCAACACAGTGCTAAGTTTGGAATTTCATGTCCTGAAGAATGCTAAGCTTTTCATCAGGAATTGAGGAGAGATTGACCATATCTTAATAATAAATAAGTTTCATGAGAATTGGAGAGTGGATTGAAGATGGAATTTACCAAAACATTTGACAATGCCTTTATCACATCTATTCTGCAAGTGGAGATGGGTTGATAATTGGAACCTTTGACAAAGACTGGTTCATTGAGTCTATGAGGTTGTGAGATCAAAGAAGGAAAAGCCTACAGCCTATGGAAACAATACATAAGAGCATGTCCTTGCGTCTTCAAATTGGAATTGTACATGGACAAATAATACTAGATGATGAAGATTTTGCTTTCTGACGTGTTTTATGGATTTTGGGCTGCTAATCATGAAAATCACCTTAACACTTCCCTATCACATACCAATTTTTAGACATAACTTATTTTTGTGATTTCCTGTCAATTTTGAGTCTACTTCAAGCAGACAAAACCACGTCATTGAAAATTCATTTTCTGTATTTGCACTTCGATTTTATGCCTGCTGATCTTGAATATGGTTTCACCACACATTGCAACCATGGAAAAGCAATATCAGGGCAAATGGAATCAATCAATGCTGGTCAACTATTGTTGGACACTGACATGAGAGGCATCAGATGTTGAGTACAAACAAAAATCAGTGGCAAAATATTTTAAAGTTGTTTCAACTAATGAAATGTGCCAGCATCATTATGTAATTAAACATGCTAAATTCAATAAGTTAATGTAATGTTTTTCTAGTTTCCTATGTTATCCAGAAAATTTGAAGTTATTTTAAAGTTGTCTATCACAACACCCAATTTTTCAGGAAGTAAATCTTTTGAAAAAAATGTCCTAAAGTTAAGTGAGGTTTGAGAGATTTCACTGACACCAGCAGGGGCTTGTGTTTGTAGTATTGAACAGATGCAATTGGGACTCATTTTCTGGATCCTGACCTCAAAAGTGCTGTCTTTGTAGAATTTGAACATTAAGAGTCTGAGAACCATAAAGCAAGTTCTTCCTCAGACTGAATTGATTTACTCCAGATGCTCGAGTTTCCTCACATATCCCAAAGGAACATTGCCCGGTCAATTGGCACTGTCATTTTCTTCGAGTGTGGATGGGTAGGTTTGAAGGACGTGGAGAAAATGGTCTAAGAGCTGGATACTTGATGGGCTGAAGGGCCTCATTCTCTGTTGTTCAAAAATATGATTATAAGAATATGCACAGTTTGAACCAGAAACCATATAAATGGGTTGTGGTAATCTTTTCCATACTGATTAATTCAGCTCAAACAAGTCAATTACAAATAATATTTGCAGTGAATGAAATCTGACGTTTTGGCCAAAGCTTTCCAAATAACTGCAGAAACTCTTTGGAAAATATAATTAATGCTACTGTAATCACACTCTACAGCCACATGACAGATGAACACTGGAAAAGTGGATTATAAGCACAGTTGATCTGATCGCCTCCTCAGCTATAGGATCAGTACTGGAGTGATATAATCACATTCTATCCATTCATTATTCACTATAAATACAATCAGCATTCTGAGCTTGTTTTAACCAACAGTACCACGCCATTAAATGCTCAATCATGAGCTTATTTTAATCACCAATCATACAGTGAGTGTGGTTAGCCTTTCCCTGTAGACTCCAGATTGTTTCCTGCATCTCTCTGGTCATTTTCTTTTGTGTTTTCTTTTCTTAATGAAAAGCAGAATCAGAAGGTGGCAGGATAAGTGTGAAAAATAATCAAATGTTTGCGTCTCTTTTTCCAGCGGACAAATACAAAGAAACCTCTACAAGGTATCGAGAAGAAGCTTCCTTTGTAATGATAGTGGCAGACAGGGATTCTTGTGGTTGATTTGCTCTTGTGGATTTTTGGTCTATAATATTCAATCTTTTGTAAATTCCGGTTATGTTTGCCACATGATCCATTAACTTTTTGCAGCTACAGTAGAAGTCCAAAAAATCCGGATGCCAGAAATCTAGACTACCTGAGAAAGCTTTTACAATTTAGTGGACTTCTGCATACGTGTGCCACAGATGCATTTTCATTTTTTTTTACAAACTGCTCATTTTGATCAATGAAGCATGCTGTATTTGGTAATGAATAAACAATCAAAATTTACCTGTTCATCCCTTCTTTATTCCTCCTTAAATTTGAATTTTAAAAGTACTGCCTGAGATCTGAAAAATCCAACCGACCCAATTCCTGAGCTGTCAGGATTTCTATTGTATAATTTAATGTTTCTCCCTGTAGGTATTGATTTCCACCACCGCCACTTCCCATTGGGTTGGATCACTGTCGACTTGGCCCGCTCTAAATGGTGTCCATCTACTCTGTTGATAACTGGCAGAAATAACTTCCAGAACCCAAAAGGAATGAAGCAGAGTGGTGCCTGATTCCCAAAACAACCAGCAGATTTTTCCCAATTCTCTTGGCAAAGGCCCTTTGGACTTCCATGAACTATCTCTGAAGGCCAAGGACATTTCAAACTGTACAAATAGCATTCCTTTTTCCACCACACCCCCAGCCACGGCACCCATTTTCATCCCCTTCCTGCTCATCCCATCCACATCTACCCTACACATTTCTCCCAGTGGGCCCCCTCCCAGTTTTGTTACATCTATCCTCCATGTCCCTTGATGGTTCCCATTCCTATCATTATTACCTTGGTTACATTAGATTCCAGCACTGTTTGCTTTTGCTCCTGCTTAACATCTTCCTCCAGCCATCTCCACCTTCACCCTTCCTGTGTCACCTTGCTCCATTTGCCCCACCACCCCTTTTTTCTCTTTCTCTCCCTTTGTCACCTATCAATCATCTGTCTCTGACTTCCAGCTCCACTTGCCACCCTCTCCATCTATCCTTCATGCCTCCCTGGTTCCTCTATCTCAACTCTTCCACCCTCTTCTCCTTATACTGGTGGTTTTCCTTCTCTATCATCTGCCTTGATGAAGGTGTGAGTACTACAGTATGAAGAATTCAGACACAAAGTCCACAGACTGTACAACAGGCTTTAATCAGCTTAAAATTGTACAGACCAGGTCTCTGTACCCTCCTGGCTCCCAAAGGAGGGCCAGCTTGAATCTTTATATGGGCTGGTGATTGAAGGCAGGCAGGTAGGGCCAGCCTCCCAGGTGGCCATTTCATTCATTAAGGGAAGGTAGCCAGAACTGATAAAAAAAGATGGAGAGGTGGGTGGGTGGGCACCTTTCATCACTGAGTACCTCAGGTAAAGGAACCCAATTGGGATAGGTTATACTCATCCTGGATCTAGATTGAGTGAAGCAACAAAGATGTACACACAAGTCAGGATGTGAATGGCTCAGAAAGAACACTGTATTCCCATGAAGCTGTTGCTCATTGTCTTTCTTGCTGGTCGATGTTGTGGTAGGAGGGATTCATGAGCAGGAGTGAAGGTAGATGTGGTAGTGGGATGGGTTGCCAGAGTAACCTTGGCAAGCAACTGCATTGCAGTTTGTGGATGGCATACACTGCAGTGTTTCTTGCTGCATGCCTGTTATCCGCATCTGGAATCGTTTAGGATTACTGAAACATCGATGGTGACTGGATCACCCACAATATGCAATGTTTAGGAAGCATACAGGTTTTAAGAAATGTGAATGTAATTGAGTCAGATAGATATGCAACACTGCAAAGGTTATGAATTTGAGGATTCCCATTTTTTACGGTGCCTTGAGGCTTTCTTGCTAATCATGGAGCTCCAGTTAAATCTGGAAAACCTCACTTATTCTTATGGTAAAAGATACATGTATAGAATCCTCATTACCGTTGGTGACTCAAAGGCAGTATTTAAATCACGTACAAGGCAATGCACGAGAGGCTGTGATGACAACTTGGTCTTAAACTGCAGCAAATTATCTTGTCAAAATGCATAAGAAAATGGCCCAGTTCAAGCTGGGATCGTTATATAAGTGTACAGTGATAGGACACTTTTCTTTTTAATGGGCAGACGGTTGGCATAGCAGTTAGCGCAAGGCCTTTACAGCATCAGCGATCGGGACTGGTGTTCAAATCATTCATTGTACATTCTCCCCGTGTCTGCGTGGGCTTTCCCAGGGGTTCCGGTTTTGGCCCACCATTCGAAACGTACCAGGAGTGAAGTATGTACATTGGGCAGCATGGACTCATGGGCCGAAATGGCCTGTTACTGTGCTGTATGTCTAAATTAAAAATTTAAATGGGGCCATTAGACTAATTTACATTTGGTATGACCCACAGACGGCCAAGAAAGAAATGTGCAAAGCTTCCTGCTTAAGGCATTCAATTAAAAGTGCATTGTTTGGAGAATTCTCATTAATTATTTTAGAGACAAGAACATTATTGGTAGAAGATTGAGAGGGGACTTGATAGAGGTGTTTAAGATTTTAAAAGGGACAGACAGAGTAAATGTGGATAGGCTTTTTCAATTAAGAAAGGGGGAGATTCAAACTAGAGGACATGGTTTAAGATTGAAGGGGGAAAATTATAAGGGGAACATGAGGGGAAATTTCTTTACGCAGAGGGTGGGGGGGGATGTGGAATGAGCTTCCGGCAGACGTGGTCGAGGCGGGATCATTGGTTACATTTAAGGAAAGACTGGATCGTTACATGGATAGGAGGGGACTAGAGGGGTATGGACCGGGTGCTGGTCAGTGGGACTAGGAGGGTGGGGATTTGCTACAGCATGGACTAGTAGGGCCGAACTGGCCTGTTCTGTGGTTATATGGTTATATGGTTATAAAACAGGGTGTGGGTTGTGTTTCTGAGCTTATTTTTCAGAATATCGGGCTGATATATTTAATCTCCCTCAAGACTAATAATTCAAAAATTGAACATACGCACAGTGACTCTTTATTTCGGAGTTATTGTCCTTGGTTCAAAGGGCTGATTTTCAATGTCATTATTTATATATTGCTGGTCAATATTAAAATTATTCCAACCTAGATGCATGTCACTTTTTAAAAAAAAGTTATTTGAAATATTTTCAGTAAATTGTCCTGGTATCTTAATAGAAACTCAGATGAAGGACCTATTTCTGAGCTGTATAGTTCTGTGACCAGAAAGCCACATTTTCTTCCATACGTTGGTATTGAATTATATTATTTGATTCATATCCTTGTGTTTATTGTATTTCTCATAGTTCTGGAGCATAGCTTTTCCCATCGTTATTGAATGAAGATCTACCGGGACCAATGCCTGAAGAGGGCGCACAAAATCTGTGAACCGGTGCGGACTCGAAAGGCCAACATGGCCTGTTTCCGCTCTGTAAATGGTTATATCTATTTTGGCTTGGCTTCGCGGATGAAGATTTATGGAGGGGGTAAAAGTCCACGTCAGCTGCAGGCTCGTTTGTGGCTGACAAGTCCGATGTGGGACAGGCAGACACGGTTGCAGCGGCTGCAGGGGAAAATTGGGTGGTTGGGGTTGGGTGTTGGGTTTTTCCTCCTTTGCCTTTTGTCAATGAGGTGGGCTCTGCGGTCTTCTTCAAAGAAGGTTGCTGCCCGCCAAACTGTGAGGCGCCAAGATGCACGGTTTGAGGCGATATCAGCCCACTGGCGGAGGTCAATGTGGCAGGCACCAAGAGATTTCTTTAGGCAGTCCTTGTACCTTTTCTTTGGTGCACCTCTGTCACAGTGGCCAGTGGAGAGCTCGCCATATAACACGATCTGGGAAGGCGATGGTCCTCCATGCTGGAGACGTGACCCACCCAGCGCAGCTGGATCTTCAGCAGCGTGGACTCGATGCTGTCGACCTCTGCCATCTCGAGTACTTCGACGTTAGGGATGAAAGGGCTCCAATGGATGTTGAGGATGGAGCGGAGACAATGCTGGTGGAAGCGTTTTAGGAGCCGTAGGTGATGCCGGTAGAGGACCCATGATTCGGAGCCGAACAGGAGTGTGGGTATGACAACGGCTCTGTATACGCTTATCTTTGTGAGGTTTTTCAGTTGGTTGTTTTTCCAGACTCTTTTGTGTAGTCTTCCAAAGGCGCTATTTGCCTTGGCGAGTCTGTTGTCTATCTCATTGTCGATCCTTGCATCTGATGAAATGGTGCAGCCGAGATAGGTAAACTGCTTGACCGTTTTAAGTTTTGTGTGCCCGATGGAGATGTGGGGGGGCTGGTAGTCATGGTGGGGAGCTGGCTGATGGAGGACCTCCGTTTTCTTCAGGCTGACTTCCAGGCCAAACATTTTGGCAGTTTCCGCAAAGCAGGACGTCACGCGCTGAAGAGCTGGCTCTGAATGGGCAACTAAAGCGGCATCGTCTGCAAAGAGTAGTTCACGGACAAGTTTCTCTTGTGTCTTGGTGTGAGCTTGCAGGCGCCTCAGATTGAAGAGACTGCCATCCGTGCGGTACCGGATATAAACAGCGTCTTCACTGTCTCCATTGCAGGCAAAATCTTCGCTTGGATTCTACTAAATAGAATAATACCTAGTGTCGCCGAGAATATTCTCCCAGAATCACAGTGCGGCTTTCGCGCAAACAGAGGAACTACTGACATGGTCTTTGCCCTCAGACAGCTCCAAGAAAAGTGCAGAGAACAAAACAAAGGACTCTACATCACCTTTGTTGACCTCACCAATTCCTTCGACACTGTGAGCAGGAAAGGGCTTTGGCAAATACTAGAGCGCATCGGATGTCCCCCAAAGTTCCTCAACATGATTATCCAACTGCACGAAAACCAACAAGGTCGGGTCAGATACAGCAATGAGCTCTCTGAACCCTTCTCCATTAACAATGGCGTGAAGCAAGGCTGTGTTCTCGCACCAACCCTCTTTTCAATCTTCTTCAGCATGATGCTGAACCAAGCCAAATGGTTATATGGTTTTTACCTGGCTGTGTTACTGATATTTGTAAGCATTCATATTGAAGGAAATTATGTTCCTGCTCTTTAGTACAAGGATTGTTGTTAGATGAACATTCAAATGCGAGTCATATGCCGTAAAACCCTTGGTATCCGGCACCTATGGGGATAGGCAGATGCCGAATATGTGTATTTTCCGGTTGCTTGAGCGTTACCCTTACAATGCCTAACCAATGCACCTGCATTAAGAATAAACAGTTTTTAAAAAACTAAAAATACTAGACTGTATTTACACTGAACAAAATGCATGAATATATAAAGCTTAAAGCATTTTACTTTATTTCAAATCACATTCTTTGAAAACATTTAACCATAGCTGCATCTGCAGGTTCCTCCCCTTCAATGGAGCCATCTGAAAGGCAAACAATAACATTATAGATAATTAACCCCACCTCCCCAAGTTTATAGATAAAGAATGAACGGGATGTCTCTGACTAAGATGGATAAGAAGACACTTTAAGAGAATCATCCCAGTGGTGAGCCCCATCAACCAGTTCTTCATCCCGGGCGACGCCATTGCTGTTTCACACAACTTTATTCAAACAGTCGCTATGAGCAAGGCACTCTGCAGGCAAAATATTTGCTCCCATCTTCATGAAAGGATTGTGCGTTACTTCAGAGAACATTTACTATTACAATTTTAAACTTACATATTTTTTACCTATTATTTTGTTCTTATTTATTTTTTTCTTTATTTTACTCAATTGCTTTGCCAGTTGCTTGAGGCTGCAAGCTGCTTGAATTCCAGATACCAGAGGAATTACTGTATCACTGCAGAAGCTGGAGAATTTAAAATCAAGTAACTGATGGCTATAATTTTGTTTTTACAAAAGAAAAGAAGAATGACCACAAAATTACTGGTTTGTGGTATGAGCATATCTGGTCATTGATGGATTTCAATGCAAGGAGTGTATTGACCTCAACCTTGGGTAAAATTTAGTTTACTCTGAAATGGCAGCCTAGGGATAAATGATAATTACCTGTAAACATCTCTGAATGAATAAATACTTACAGTGGACTAGAGTAAAACAAAACCTGGTATCTGGCCCCTATGGAGAGTAATAGATCCTGAATAGATCCAGTTGCTTGAAGTTATGTGATACGTGAGATTGGTGAGCTAAGTGAGGAGCACCAATTTGAAACTTTCATAATTTTTACCTGTTTATTTTCCGCAATTTGTTTGCTGGTTGCTTGAATTCGAGATATCAAAGTGAGTAATAGCAAAATGTTGGTTTATTGCTTGGAAACATTTTACATCAGCCCACCCAATAATTTCATGCAGGCTATTCTATTTCAGAATCGAAAAACAGGAAAACCACTGGATGGTTTTCAAATTAGTAATGGTTGGTTGCAATGCTTAGATTGAAACAATCAGCAGAAATGAGAATGTCAACGTATAAAGTGATACAGGTGATATTCATCCAATGAGAATCTATCACACCAGGCAAAAGAAAATAGGTGCTTACTGGCTCGTCATATGACCTCTGTCATATTCCGCACTTATGGCTCATCAACGTGATAACTCATCGTCGAGTAACAATCCTGATATACTCAAGCCAATCTGGTACTTTAACAGCTGGAGATAAATCAAAGGTTGCCTTTAACAAAAGCAAAATATTGGCACGGCAGATGCTGGCTTATTAACAATCCTGTTTTTGTTAGAGGGCTCAACCTCCATAATTTCAAGCAAACCTCATTAAGACACGTTTCGGGAGCCAAGGAATAAAATGATTTGAATTTAGGTAAGGCTAAAATTAGCAATCAGAATGGAAAGTTCCCTTTTGTGCAAAGAGGAAAATCTGGTCTTAATCACCGATGCTACTGCTTGTCTTGGTTCCTAGATTCACTGTGTCCCCTTCAAGCCCGAGGCTCCTGTTTTCCTTCAAACATGGACAATTCCCTCAGGAAACGCACTTCAATGCTGCATAGAATTTCACAGAACTAGGCAGCTTAGTCCAACAGTTGCTTGTTAGTGTTTACCTCCCGTGTAAACAGTTCTAATTCCCTGAATTTCTCCTTGCCTCTTCCTTTTCAGTGATTATCAAAGCTACGGATACAAAAATTTCTCTGGTGGCTGATTCATTCACAAGCTTTGCAAAATATGTTGCAGATTTTCTTATTTGCAGGTCACCAACACACCATTACTGCCATCATTTATTTTAAATAAATGAAGGCTACTATTCATTAAACAATCCAACTGATCATTTGCAAGCTGTATTTTGAGATTATTCTCTTTGAACATTTGTTGGGCACTTTGAAGTTCATGGAATGTACTCTGGTGTAAGGCCTGTGTTTTGCAATTGCCATCTGAAGTTTTCTCCATCTCCTGATGATTCATTTCTTGGCTTTGCATTGTAGAATTTCTTGTAAATCTCAGTATTGCTTGCCACTTCCCAAAGCAAACCATGCACTCGACACACTCTGGAATAAGGTATAAACTGACTCATTCCTGAGTGGGGAGAATGAAATCCAATGAAGTTGCAAAACTCATTCTCCTATACCAAGAGTGAAGGTGGGCAAAGCATGGGAGGCCTGGGTGCAGATGGGTAAATGCAATGAAAGAAGATTGAATGGCATAATATAGAAAGAGGTCTGTTAGCCCATTTTGCCAAAGTTCCATCAAATAGCCTTAGCTGTCACAACAAAATGTATTATGTCAACCTGGAAATCAGAAGATGGCCTGAGAATACAGCAATGGAACATAGAAATGAATAAATGTATTCCATTGGAAAAAAATAACATATAATTTAAGAAATAACATCACAGTATTCAAACAAATTTGGGAACCGTACATGGAAGACAACAGAGAAGTCCTACTGCGGACCTCCACCACCTAAAATGACAGAAGGAGAAGACGACGAAATGAACTTTTACATAGATGACACCATTTTCTTGTTTATTTTCATTGTGTGATGACATTGTTTAATGGGTTTAATGTATCATATGTTTAGTGGGTGGGGAGGGGAGGGAAGGAAGGGAGGTGGGGAGAAAAGGGGAGAAAATGACACTGTGTATATTCAAGAGGGAAATGTTTATGTGTATTTTGGTCAATATGGTTCACAATGTGAAAAATTTTTAAAAAATCTGCTCTGTGATTATTCCAGTTCCAGACCTCTTGCCCCTTGTTCTGCCAAATGTTCTAATTTTTAAGTATAAATCTGGATTTATTTTTCAAGTTACCAATGTATCTGAATTTTATTGATCTATTTATGGGGCTTGGGCACCGCACAAATGACAGCATTCATTGCCTAATCATAATTACCTTTGAGAAGCTGAGTAGTGAGCACTAACGATGAACGTCCTCTATTCTCCCAGTGAAGAAATCTATTGTGCCATTGAATTAGGAGTTCAGGTATTTAGACCTAATGTCAATAAAGGAAAGGAATATCTATTTCCAAGTCAGAATAGCACGTCTTGGAGGAGAACCTCTAAGAGAATGTGCTGGCGTGTGCTTTTATCCTTGTCTTCCTCGGTAGTAGATGTCACTGATTTCAGAAATGTTATCAGGGTATCCACAGCAGGTATATGTAGATATATATAGATATATTAACTTGGGTATATTTTTAAAATGGGTAAAAAAAAAACTGAGGTGTAAGAAATGAACATTGGGAAGGTGAATGGGGCACAAAAGAGTGGGGTACTTTGTCCAAGATGGCGTAAAGAAGTCATTCTCAACTTTTTTTGGCTGGACTTTATGGGCCCATCCCTCCAAGGTTCTGTGCTTTGGTTTCTTCCTTACTTGTCTCCAACCAACTACATAAAGAACATTAAAAAATATTTATATAACGCAAGGTGAAAAGTAAATGAGACTTTAAATTTGCTATTGGAACTCCTCACACGTTGCCCTCAATGGTGATGGCTGGCGTAAAGGTGGAGAGGACTGGTGGTGTAGTCATCCCAGTCAGTAGAATATTCACACGCAACTCTGACTTGTGCCATGTGTTACACCTTTCAAGCAATGTCCGCAAAAGCCAAGGTGGTCAGGGAGTGTGTATGTGAATATTCATGTATATGTGTGTTGTTTTTTTCCTGTAAAATAAAGGGGCACCATGTACATCTGTATAATATGAACAAAGTTGTTTTGATAAATATTTTAGAAAAAAATGATGTTTACAGTTTTTTTTCATTAACTGATTGCAGATTCTTGCTTTTCCTCCAAGGTTCTTGCAAATAGATTTGTTGCAATCGTTTATTGCCTTCAAATTGCATTGTTTGATGCTGAACCACAACAGCAACACAGATATCTAAAAAGAATAATAGAAAACAAACTGCTGGAGGAGCTCAGCATTTCATGCTGCCTCTGTGAGTTGCTGGGTGGGTGGGGGGCGGGGGAGAGGATTTGGTAACCTTTCAGATGGTGACCATGATTGAGGACTGAGAATGGAGAGGGAAGGGGATGACTCCTGTCTGATCCCTCTCCTCCCCTCAACTCTTTGCGCATCTCCACTCTAGGCCTCGAAATGCTGATATTTATTTTTCTCCCCACACGTGCAGGTCAACCCTTTGAGTTCCTCCCGTAGTTTGTCTCTGGCTCCAGATTCCAGCATGTGCGCTCTCCTGTGTTTCAACAATTGGACAGGATCCCAATAGCAGCAGTACAACATCTGAACAAAAGTTTCACAGAATCCCACTAACAACTGGACAGAATCCCTAAAACAACTATAGTTATATCTTGAATTAAAGCCAGACAGAGTCCCATCAACAGTGGAACATATTTCCAAACACAGTATCCAGACTACCTAAAAACAATCTACTGGAGGAACTCAGTGGGCCCAATACTATCTGTGGAGGGTGGGGTGGGGAAAGAAACTATTGAGATTTCGAATCATTCCAACCATCATTGTGAGCAGATTACAAATCACAGTTTAAATGCTACTATTTTGCAATGTGCATGTTAGTGCCAAAAAAGATGCCAGTTTCTATTATATCAGTGATTCCCAAACTTATTCAGGCTGCCACCCCCTTGGCTCCCAGGCCACATCCTTAGCGCCCCACCCCACCATCCCCTCCACACACATACAATGAACACACACCTCTATCTTCTCACTCACCCACTCACCTCCAGCCTCTCATTCCTTAGCCTGTGGGCCTCTCTCCAGGGGCCGACTCCTTTTGCCACAAGCCTTTCCCTCCCGAGCCCCCTGCGCTCAGTACCTCTCTCACTCTATTCACCCTTCCTCCTCCTCTCGTTTGCTCTCAACGTATTAAAAGGCCGAAGCCAAATACAACATGGCGGCCACCGGGAGCTCCTTGTCGCTGTTTATTTTGCTCACTACTGCCACCCCGAGTCCGGCCACAGTAACTGACAGCTCTTCCGGAGACAGCAGAAAATCACTGGCTTCTTCATTAAACTTGACAGCAGAATGAATAATAACAAGGTTGAAACTCAGACCACCCCCTTTTTCCTCACCGCCCCTTGCATCTTTCCACTGCCCCGGGGGGGGGGGGGGGGAGGGGGAGGTGGCACTGCCTACTTTGGGAATAACTGCATTATATTATGAAAATAACAAAAAAAAACTCCAGATGCTTGAAATCTGAAATAAAAACAAAAAGAAAATGTTGGAAGTGTTCTGTAATCAGGCAATATCATTTCTCCAGGTCTGCATAATTCACATTAACTCTATCTTTCCACTGCAAATACATGATCTGCTGTAAAATGCAAAAGTCTGCGGCTGAAGTAAAACCACAATGCTGGAGAAATTCAGCTGGTAGGTACCTTGATGACGGGCTGAAGCCCGACAAGTTGGTTATGTACCTTTAACTTCGCTGCATAAAATACACTGACTAGCTGAGTTTCTCCAGCATTGTTTTTTACCTGATCTGCTGAGTTTCTTTCAACAGTTTCTGGGTTTTAGTCTACTATGCTGGGTGGGTCACGTCTCCAGAATGGAGGACCATCACCTTCCCAAGATCGTGTTCTATGGCGAGCTCTCCACTGGCCACCAAGACAGAGGTGCACCAAAGAAGAGGTACAAGGACTGCTTAAAGAAATCTCTTGGTGCCTGCCACATTGACCACTGCCAGTGGGCCGATATCGCCTCCAACCGTGCATCTTGGCACCTCACAGTTTGGCGGGCAGCAACCTCCTTTGAAGAAGACCGCAGAGCCCACCTCACTGACAAAATATAAAGGAGGAAAAACCCAACACCCAACCCCAACCAACCAATTTTCCCTTGCAACCGTCTCTGCCTGTCCCGCATCGGACTTGTCAGCCACAAATGAGCCTGCAGCTGACGTGGACATTTGCCCCCTCCATAAATCTTCGTCCGCGAAGCCAAGCCAAAGAAAGAAATAGTGAGATGGAAATAAATGTTCTTTTACTCTTCAAAGCATAACAGCTGCAATGTCTTTTTTTTTCGGTTCTGTTACTATAGTTATATCTTCGAAGTTAGCAATTTTTTTTAGCCACTGCAACTGGGACCAGCAGACCTGTAACCAATTAAATGTAAAATACTTGTTAACATTTCCTAAATAATAGGCAGATTAGAGAAAAACACGCACAGAGTAAAAGGGGAAAAGTGAAAAGAGTAAAGATCAGAGTTCTAACATTCACCTTGTGCAGGGGCACTTTGGCTTCAGTGAATCAAAATTGCAAGCTACTTGTAACAAAAAGTGTCAGCGTTTATTTGCATGAACTCCAGTGCCCTTGGATTAGACTTGGTCTATTAAAAAAATAGTTGAAGACATTAGTATAAAAAAGGCTGAATTCATTGTCATATTAGAATTGGCCAAGTTAACTTTGTAGGTACCAATTGTGTCTTAAGTTTATACATTTGAAATAAATTCCTCTTAGTTTGTGTTGAGACATAGTTTGATCCCTATTATAAGGGTAAAGGTTCCATTATTGTCACAATTAGAATGTAACATACATGAAGTTCTTTCACTTTGGCCTACCGTTAGGCAGACAGAGAGTCGCCACATTGACCAGCGTCCCTCACAGAAACCTACAGCACCTGGTGTTGCTGAGCGGTCTCCCCTCCGAGTACTGACTAGGCCTGAGACTGCTTGGCTTCCGAGATCAGACAATCTCAGGCGTATTCAGGCTATTGGCTTCATGCTGTCCATTGGACCACTGCATGATCTCCCAAAATTAAAATGACAATCTGCAAATGCATATAACTCAGTTACTTTACACCAATTAAAATATGTGTGTAGGCATAGAAAATAATATCACTTGCTTTCTAACAGTATCTTGACCAGCTACAGGTATGATAGGATAAAACGAATGAGAAAAATGCTTTGAGGGGTGATTGAAGATGATCATTCAGTGAATGACTGAAGCTCCTTAAGAAGCCTCTAGTCAGATTTTACTCGACGTGCTGTGCAACAATTTAAGTCCACCTATTTAAATTTCTTTATAATTTTCAATATTTTTATTAGCATTGAAATTTCACATCCAAAAATACAGAGTACATATGGATATACATTAAAAGTCAAGAAGCTACATAACATTTAAATCATATCATTTCATCCAAGGTAACCCACATATTAATCCAACGGATTATATTGTATTGATATTTTCAAAAAGAAAATCTAAATCCAATTTAAATTTCAAATATACTAACGATGAATGAGATTTTGATATAAGTTAATATAGCAATTTTCAGATTTCAGATTTATTGTCAGAGTACATCATAACATCACATGCAACCCTGAGATTCTTTTTCCTAAGGGCGAGGCAGAATTACTACTTATTGGGAGTGCAAAAAAATCTTTACTCAATAAGATATGTACACATGTAAACAAATAAAGAAATGTAAACAAACTGACTGTGCAATACAGAGAGAAAAATAAATCAATAAAATGCAAAAGCAAGAGTCCTTAAATGACTCCCTGATTGATTTTGTTGTTGAAGAGTGGAGGTGTAGCAGCTGTTCCTGAACTTGGTGGTGTGAGTCTTGTGGTACCTATACCTCTTACCTCATAGTAGCAGTGAGAGCAGAGGGTGTGCTGGATGATGTAGATCCTTGATGGTTGCTGCTGCTCTCTGGCGGCATTGTTCCCTGTCAATGTTCTCGATGGTTGATAGGGTTTTGCCTGTAATGTCTTGGGCTGTTCCATTACTTTTTGCAGACGTTTATACTTAGGTATTGGTGACCCCATAGCAAAGCATGATGCACCCTTTCTGTAGAAATTTGCCAGGGTTTGCTTGTGATTTATTCAACTTTTGATAACATCACTTTTAATATGTTCACCCACATTAAAAAAAAATGACATCCTTTTGAGATCTATGTCTAACTGCCAGCTGCAACATGGCTTCCCCATCCTATGTTCTCTCTTCTGGAGGTTTACACTACCCTGTCGCTGGGTTGTTCTGACTTGAGTCTGAAGGACATCTGATGTATTTCCTCCTGCCCAGCCTCTGAGTCAAAGAACTTGCTCTGAGGTACCATGGTTGCATTAAAATGAGATTTGAACAAAATGTTTTGAGCTATTCAATAGACAATGCAGTGGACTCACCCAAAGCTCAGAGTTGAAATCAGCTTCCCTATTGTTGGTTGTAAGAATATTGGAACAAGTTTGTGTCCCTGTTGACCCTGCAACAGGAAAACAACAACATGAGAATGTTTGCTAGCTGCTTCCACCAGTGGCACAGTTAGTGTAGCGATGAACGCGACACTGTTACAGAGCCAGGGATCAGGGTTTGAATGCGGTGCTGTCTGCGAGGAATCTGTACGTTCTCCCTGTGTCTTACATGGGTTTTCCCCAGGGGCTCTGTGTAATGCACATCGAAAGAACCAAAGACTTGTTGATCCAAACCAAGGCTTTTATTAACTAAAAGACTGGAGCTTATCACGTAGGTCGACCAGTCCAGAATGACCTGGTCTGGCTAGGAGCAATCCTTTAAGACCTGCCAGTAGGTGTGGCTACACTCTCAGACAATCACAATCATCCTACACTCTTCTTTGGCTTGGCTTCGTGGACGAATATTAATGGAGGGGTAATGTCCACGTCAGCTGCAGGCTCATTTGTGGCTGACATCCGATGCGGGACAGGCAGACACGGTTGCAGCGGTTGCAAGGGAAAATTGGTTGGTTGGGGTTGAGTGTTGGGTTTTTCCTCCTTTGTCTTTTGTCAGTGAGGTAGGCTCTGCGGTTTTCTTCAAAGGAGGTTGCTGCCCACCGAATTGTGAGGTGCCAAGATGTATGGTTTGAGGCGATATCAGCCCACTGGCGGTGGTCAATGTGGCAGGCACCAAGAGATTTCTTTAGGCAGTCCTTGTACCTCTTCTTTGGTGCACCTCTGTCTCAGTGGCCAGTGGAGATCTCGCCATATAACACGATCTTGAGAAGGCGATGGTCCTCCATTCTGGAGACGTGACCTACCCAGCGCCGTTGGATCTTTAGCAGCGTGGATTCGATGCTGTCAGCCTCTGCCATCTCGAGTACTTCGATGTTGGTGATGAAGTCGCTCCAATGAATGTTGAGGATGGAGCGGAGACAACGCTGGTGGAAGCGTTCTAGGAGCCGTAGGTGATGCCGGTAGAGGACCCATGATTCGGAACCAAACAGGAGTGTGGGTATGACAACGGCTCTGTATATGCTAATCTTTCGTGCAGTTGGATAACCATGTTGAGGAACTTTGGGGTTTTTAACAAGGCTCTAAAGGCTGTGTACGGCCCCTCACCCCTAGTCCAAAGCCCACTGCGCAGCTCAGATGGCAAAGTCCTCCTCAGCGACAAGATCTCCATCGTCAACCAATGGTCAGAACACTTCCAATCTCTTTTCAGTGCCAACCGCTCAGTCCAAGAATCCACCCTGCTCCAGCTCCCTCAACAGCCCTCAAGGCTAGAGCTGGATGAGGTCCTCATCCGGGAAGAGACATATAAGGCAATTGAACAATTGAAAAGTGGCAAAGCAGCATGTATGGATGGAATCCCCCCCCCCCCCCCCCCCAGAGGTCTGGAAGGCTGGCGGCAAAACTCTGCATGCCAAATTGAATGAGTTTTTCAAGCTCTGCTGGGACCAAGGAAAGCTGCCTCAGGACCTTCGTGATGCCATCATCATCACCCTGTACAAAAACAAAGGCAAGAAATCAGACTGCTCAAACTACAGGGGAATCACGCTGCTCTCCATTGCAGGCAAAATCTTCGCTAGGATTATCCTAAATAGAATAATACCTAGTGTCGCCGAGAATGTTCTCCCAGAATCACAGTGCAGCTTTCGCGCAAACAGAGGAACTACTGACATGGTCTTTGCCCTCAGACAGCTCCAAGAAAAGTGCAGAGAACAAAACAAAGGACTCTACATCACCTTTGTTGACCTCACCAAAGCCTTCGACACCGTGAGCAGGAAAGGACTTTGGCAAATACTAGAGCGCCTCGGATGCCCCCCAAAGTTCCTCAACATGGTTATCCAACATCCTACACTACCATCTGTACATATGTACATATACACATTGGTGATAGAATCTGTACTATCACACTCCAGTTTCCTCCCAACCTTCAAAATGTACGGTGATTGTAGATTAATTGGTGTGATTGGGAAACACATGGGTCAGAAGGGCCTGTTACCATGCTGTATATCTAAATATTTTTTTGGAAATTCCATTTTGAATGCATTAATCTAAAGGCCATTTATAATATTATAAAAGGACAGACCAAATGTTATTCTGCTCGCATGGTAGAGACAGTATCTACCTTTTTGAAAAATAATCAACCAGTCCTCATTGACCCAAAACGTATTAATGTTTATTCCATCTCAGGGATCTAGATGGCATTGACAAAATGGTCAATGGTTTTCTGTTCCTCATTGCCTTTCACAAGGTGTTGGTGAAATTCCTTCCTGAACAGTTGTGTTTGTGAAGTTCATTCCACTGTGCTACTAGGGAGGGAATTTCAGCATTGAAAGTCATTGATGAAGGAGCGACAATATAATTCCGAATTGGGACCATACCCAAGGACTATAGTAACATAAAAGGTTTCTGAGATGTGTTTCTCTTTAAAATAAAAAAGAACTAAGCCAAAAACCAACATTCAGGCTTTAAACAGAGCAGAAGTTGTATTTTATAAACCTGTTCCATGACATCCTGTGTCCACCCATCAGCTGGGTTTGTGTCTGCTGTGTGGTTAGGACACGTCTTCCTGTGAGGAATATCTAGTCAGAAGATGAGAATTGAAATATGTAAAACTGGCTAAATTTCAACAAAAGCAGTAACTCACATTTGGTGTGCTGCCAACAAATTAAACCTAAACTTGCATGTTCCATTTTATTTGCAAAAATACATATATACCTATAAGGCACAGCTGGGTTTCTTCGTGGAACAATTGGGAGTTTACCAGATCCACATCTGTCATTTGCTGCAAGACATGTGGTGGCAGTTCTCAAAATATAAGCATGTGGGTGTTCGAGTTGCTGTGTAGTCAAACACTCCCACATTTCTGTCTGTCTTTGGTAAACGTTTCCTAATGTATGCGGAAGATTTTGGTTGAAGCATTCATGCCCTTCAACTCTTGTTGGATATTTTATCTTTCAATGAGTTATGCAGTACCCTCCTTTTGCAAACTGCCCCGGCCCTCTAACTCTCTGAGGTCGCTACGCTCCTCATCCTGCACTTTTCAGCATCCCTGAATTTAAATTCTTCAACTGCTGTAATCTCTCACCTTCCCTCTTGAGATTTCTCCCTTTCTTTCCCTCTCTTTCTACTTTCTTATCGTCCTTCTTTGATTATCTGGTCCAGACCATTTCTATATCATTCAGAATAGGTTTATTTGTTTAATAGAATAAAATTTGACGAAAGCATTTAAAATCTGAATTAACATTGGCCCCTGTCAAAATTCAACTATGATCTTATCTAATGGTGGAGCTGAATAACCTGCTCCTCATTCAATTTCTCATTTTTCTGGTCGATAGAACTGAGAATAATTATTACAGTCCAAGGTTATACTGCAGCACAAATTATCTTTGGTTGTAGTTCAAAGCTCAAATCTGCGAGCAACACTGATAAGGATGGCAACAGGAAATCTGCTGTGTGAGTGACTCTAGCCATTCCAGTTTTCCTAACTATGATGGCTGTCTGAATTCTCTGCTTGAAAATTGTGGTGGACTGAGATTTCCCCATCAGAAATCTTGTAGAACTGCTGTTCAGTGGATAGGTTTACTCAGTATTAGATGAATCGATGACTGATTTTTATCTTTCGTGTGAGACTGAACTATTTACTAGTCTCTGCGACAATATAGCACATTCACTGGATTTAGTTTTGATATGTTGGTGCCTTGCACTGGATGAGCTTGTCTCTGGGAAAGCACCTGATAAGAGGTCAGCATTGCTGCACTGTGTTTTATACCACAAAGAATTGTCCTGGTGAGAGCAGTGGAGCAATACCTGATCCGTACTGTTGCATTTTCCCATCTCTAAACTGTTCTAATTTCAAAGCAGAAATCAACTTTGCAACTATCTTGTTTAAACTTGCACAAGCCTCACAAATTTCTGTTTAGAACTCTATTCTCTGCCACTCTGATTGCCCGTTACACAAAGGACCTGGAGCCCGTGTGTAATGGTGCCTGGATTGAGGGTGTGAGGTAAAAGAAAAGATTGAACAAACTTGGAATGTTATTTTTCTGAAGCACGAAAAATCATCCCAAATATTTGTAGGTTTATTTATATTATTTATGCCTTCATTATGTACAGGGCATTGTGTGTTTTTTGGGAGGGCACCATGGTATGAAGAGTCCATGGGGTTCGTGGGCTTGCATGTGAACTTGAACTTGAACTTGAGTTTGATGGAAGTTCGTAAAATTATGAAAGGCATAGGGTAGACAATCAGGATCTCTTTCCCAGGGCAAAGTGTCAAATCATAGAAGATGCATTTCAAGTGATGGGGATGTTTAAAGGAGATGTGGAGGATGGCTTTTTTTTAAATTCATATTCTTTCCAGGGTAGTGGTGAAAGCAGATCCAATAGAAATAATTTAGAGGCTTTTAAGATCTGAAGGGAGCAGATAGATATAAATCATACAAGCAGAAGAGATTTAGTTTAACATTGTGTTCCCTGCAGACATTGTGGGCCAAGTTGCCCGTTCCTATGGTTTACTGTTCTATGTAAAACAGTTGCCCCTAAAATCTTCCTTGTATGCATTTTTAGCCTCATGGGACAGATTCAGTCAAAAGAAATATCAACAGCCTCGCAACATGTAAATCCATTTGCTGGCTTGCAGGTTAAGTTTTAACGCGAAGGTCTATGGATTTTGCAGAATGAATTCAGTAATTCCATAATCTCATCAGGGATGTCCAGATCCGGGAACCCATTATCAAACCATCAGTCACTCAACTGTATGACTGATTCAGGTGGGAAAATATTGTTATTTTGACATGCAACATCTTCTCAGGCCTAACAAATGAAGAAAATACTGTAAATGCTCAACAGGTCAAGTAGCATCTGTGGAGGATAAAATAGATTGACTCATCCGGTGAAAGAGCCTTCATTTGAACTGAGAAACAAATTAGTTTTAAGTTGAAGAGAGAGGGAATAAGGGATGTATAGGAATAAGAGATCTGATAGGATGAGATCAGAGTTGTCACGGGGATGAAATGTTTAAGTCATCAGGTCATAGGTAAACATGGGCAGTTTGAGGGAGATAATATGAACAGTTGCTGCCTGCCTTGCTGAGTTTGGGGGGCGGCACAATTAGTATAGCGGTTAGTACAACGCTGTTACAGCGCCAGCATCCCAGGTTCGAATCTGGCACTGACTGTAAAGATTTTGTATGTTCTCCCCATGTCTGTGTGGGTTTCCAACAGGAGATCTGGTTGGAAAACTCCTCAGGTTGTAGGTTAATTGGGTGTAATTTGGCGGCATGGTCTTGAGGGGCCGAAAGGGCCTGTTACTGTGCTGTATGTCTAAATTTATTTCCAAACATTTTCTACTTTTATTTCTAGATTTTTGGCATCTGTAGTTTCTGGTTTCTTTTTGTTATCTCCACTGTCCGTACTGCTGGATGTTGCAGTCACCCAATCATTATTTCCTGTACTTCCTCCTATGTCTTGAAACTGGCATCATTTCATGAGTTTCTCTGACCCTCTGACATTAGCATCGTATCTGTAAAAGATGCCAATGGAACACGTCATAAACATGCAGGTCAAATCTCAAAGCTTATATTGAGTTAAGTCCTCATGCAGCTCCCAGCTATTCATTTTATATAAATAGCTGATGAGTCTGAATGTATTATACATAATCAAACACAGATGTCACCTCTTTACTCTGTGCCAATTACAATTGTGTCAATTAGGCAAGTGTTCTTTGGGTTTTGCATTAATTGGAAGAAAGCCAACTTGCACATAGTGGAAATATAATGGAAAGAAAGCAGAGGATGGAGATGTAGAGTTGGAGTTATTAGGATTTGCTCAGGAACACTTCCAGCTCAGCCTCCCAGTAATTGTCAACTTGTGCATCCTTCCAGATATGACAAGGGGAACTTTGGCCGTTCAATGGAATCATCCTCATTCACCTTACAAGTGTACTCAGCAGGTGGTTAATCTTCCGAGGTGACTGTATTGAAGGTGTTTTATTTTTACTTTGGCAAGAATGTTGTGTTATTTTATGCTCAAAGGAAATGTCCACTGGAACACCTTTCTTGATTTGATATTCTGAATGTAAATAGTTTCATTTATTGACACTCAGGGCCACATTCGATGAATGTTGTTCAGAAGGTCACCTTGGTGATGCATTGCACTGCAAAGAGATTTCAATAGCCTTCCCTATTAATTTAAAGCAAATAGACTATTGCTGGAATCTGTCCATCATATAGGTTAGCAATGGTCAGAAAGAATGTCCAGACCTTTCTTCTGAGACAAAATGCACTGAAATCCACACCAGATTGAAGTTTGTGTAATAAATGTTGGTCTTTCAAGGAGAAGTGAAAGAGATTGTGTTATATCATAAAGTGGTTTCAGACCACTCCTGCTGAGACAAAGATGACAAGAACTTCCATGTATAAAGGTGCCAAAAAGCTTTGCAGGGCCAAGCAATAAAGTCGATGCTGAAAAGAGAGGATGATTTAAAGCTCGGTAAAAGATTTGAAGGAGACCTTTCAGGTCAGGATAAAAGCAAAGATAATAGATTGAGCAGGGTGTTTCAGATCTTGGCAACTGAAGGCATAGCTGCCAGTGGAGTGACAATAAAATCCGCGAACAGGACCAGAATTGGAAGAATGCATACATACATCTCAGAAAGTTACAGACTGATGGTGAATATGAAGTGAGATACGAGTCTTTTTAAAAAAAAGACTGCGAGTTTTAAAGTTGTCCCATAATTGGGAACCAGTGGAAGGATGAGAGATAAATGGAACTTTGTAAAGTTTGAATGGCCTCGTTTTCAGAGAAAGGAATAAGAAGAGTGAACCAGCAGTGCATTAGAATAGTTGAAGCCAGAGATAAGAAAGGCAGGGATGAGGGTTCCAATACCACCTCATCTGATACCAGAGAAGAAGGGTGAAGTTAGAGCTGACAATGGTCAGTCTTAGTGATGGCACAAATCTCAGGTCTGCAGCACAGCTCAGAGTCGGGCACGATACCCAGAGATGTGGTTCTTCATTCCAAATTCCACATAGAAACAGAAATCAAAACAAAACAATCATTTTCTAGTCAATACAAGTTTCTATTCAACACAATGAAATCAGCAAATGTATGTGGAAAAGATGGTGAAGAAGAACTTGCCTTCATTGGTTGGACATTGAATATAAAAGTTGGGAGGGACATCACCGTAGAGCTATAAAACATTGGTTAAGTCATATTTGGAGCATTTTGTGTAATCCTGGTCGTAACATTGCAGGAAGGATGTGGAAGTTTGGAGTGAGTGCAGAAAAGGTCATGGTAAGAAAGATATTGTGGGCTGAAGGGCCTGTTCCAGTGCTCTGCGGTTTTATGTTCAATATATTTACCTACTGCTTCTATAGTTTGTCTTATGTGTATGGGGAGTGTTTAATAAAGGAATTGACTTCCTGGGACTCGTTTCAGACCCCTAGAATACAAAAAGAGAGATTTTGTTAACCTTGTATAAAATAGCAATGGTCATAGGGCTATACAGCATAGGGCCCTTTGGCCCCACTCACCGATGCTGCCCAAGGTAGTAATGAGGGGTCATCTCGTTTGCCTATATTTGGCCCACATCTTCCTAAATCCTTCCTATCCTTGTATCTGTCCAAATGTCTCCTGAATGTTCACATTGTACTTGCTCCTATTGCTTCATCTGGCAGCTCATTGCAGATATGGACCACTCTCTGAGTGGAAAAAAGTTACTCCTAGGTCCTTCACAAGTTCTTCTTCACTCACCTAAAAGCTATGCCCTCTCTTTCAAGAATCATCTATCACGAGATCTCACTGTAATCATTAATTTCATCTATTCTTCTCCTGATATTATAAATATTTGTAGCATCTCTCCTCAGCCCTCTCTACTTCAGAGGATAAAGACTCAGGTTCTCCAACCTTTCTGAATAACTCATGCCCCAAGTCTGGAGCCTTAAGGAAGGATACAAAGCTTCTTGGAGAGGCTGAGAAAAGATTTACTGGAATAGTTCTGGGATTTAAGAATTCAATCATCTGTCTGGAGAATTATGTAAGAAGATTTGGTGGAGGAGATCGAGCTCTTGTATGGTTTAGAGAGTTTTGATGGAGGGAAACTCTTCCTATTCATGGATGGTTCAAGGACAAAGGTGGGAAGATTTGTATTTCTGCATAAGATAAGAGAAGGATTTGTCAAAAAGCATGTTCACACTAGAATGGTTAGAGTTTGAAATGCACAGCCATTCAAAGATGTGGAAGCAGAAACAATCATAAAATAAAGCTTCAGAGAGAATTGGATAGATATCAGAGAGAAAATTATTTCTAGGGAGTTTTTAGAGAATGAGCAGAAAAATGAGAGTGGGCAGGGGCTAGCATTGAACTAAAGACTTGAATGGCCTCCTGTGCAGTGAGAACCCTGATTACAAAGGACAGAAGTTTTGGAGCTTTATATACACTGCAAAAAAGTTTGTAATGAATGACACTGAGGCTACTTTTAAATGTTGTGAATGGAAGGCCAATGGTAAGTGTGAGGCCTTTACATTGCTAAGATGATTTGAAGTGATTGTGAAAACACTAGTTTAAAGTGATGTGGGATCAGTTGGAATTGGAAACAGACTAGCACATATGGTCTGTTTCGAATCTCCCAGACACTCACTGCCCCGAGGAAAATGTGGAACATATACCATGGGCTAGTAATGGGATACTACTGTCTGTCGCTATTTTTCAAACTCTGGGCTGAGCTGAGATCTCTGTCAGGGCGAAGGTGAATTTATGTGCAGCGAGGCCATACTCATTCTGAATCACAAGTTAAAATTGTGAGACATGAGGACATGACTGTTAATATAGCAGGGGCTACACCAACGGCCTTGAGGCAATGCAAAGGGTCACTTTCAGGTTCTTTATTAGTAAGTTATGTGGAAGACAATGCAGGTGATTAACGTGAACCAGTCCTTGTGAAGATTCAAGGGAGTCTGTCATTATTGGGGCAGGACTGATTCATGTTACGCAACTGCCTTTGACACGAGTTTGATCTTTTCACATAGCTTGACGGACATACTTACAGAGGTTTACACTCAACCTGCCTTGCATCAGTTGCAAGGCCAGTGCCTTACTGAATAATAATGTATAGATTTGGTGCAGTATGTCTGTGCACAAATGCTGTCCAATTGTGCAGAAATCTTATTGCAATCCATAAAGATTCAGAGGGGGGAAAAAAAAAGCATATTCATTTAAGCCCTGAAGACAGAAGGTCTCCAAGATGAGTTAAGTTCTCATGCAAGGATATCAACAGCTTTGACAAGATCTTCCAGATTCCAGTTTACCATGTTGGTATTCAGACATTTTAAATGAAATAGAAGGCGGTTGCTTTGTAGTTCTTATGTGCAAGAGAATTCCAAGCATTGTTGAATCAAGGCCCTTGATGTCAGTTGATATGCATTTCACCCGCACTTATTACAAAGGATTACTGGATAGAGTCACGTTCAAATCGCATAATAGTTGTTTCAAGGATTCTAAATTTGAAATTGGGTTGTCTTTTGAGATTAAAATAAAATGGTGGGGCTGTTGGAACTGCTGTGAATTAACAGTGCTGAGAGAGCAGAGATACAGTGTTGCTCGAAAGAGTTCAACCTCATGGTCCTAATGCAGACGGCTTCATACAGTCTTTAAATGTCCTGTTAGAGGAGCCACAGTGTTGGTAAACTAAAATCCAGGAACTGCAGGTCTGCTCCAAGATGGCGGCGCCTGTGCTCAGCAGCGGCCGCGAGGAGTTGCAGACTCCGGGGAGCAGCTGGGCACCAGAAACAGGGAAAACAGTCTTATGAAATGGAGAAGCAGAGGAGATGACCCCATAGGGAAGGTGACAATGGCAGCGGACCAGTGAGGCACTCAGCGACTGAGTGCAGGCTGCAGGCCACTTGGGGGACCCGAATGGGCTGCGGGCTGCTGGAGACTGGGCCATGGAAACCAGGAACAAAGATGTGAGAGGGTGCTGAGGGCAAGTGCCTCGGGTGCTGAAGGCTTCCTGATTGCGTCAGAGGTTTGGATCCGGAGCTTGGGCTCTTGATAGGTTGAGCAGGAGTCTTTGCTGTTGCAGAGACTGCGGGACTGCTGGGGGTCTCTGAAGGGACTCTTACTTGCTTCTCTTTCTCTCGTCCTGTAAGAGGAGCCAAGCAACTCAAATGGTGACTCTTTGTCTACCTTATGGTAAGCAGAATGGAATTTTGTGTAATATTACATGTTCTGTACTATTACATGACAATAAAGGAATTTTGAATCTCTCTGCTATTATGACCAAGCACTACTTGCAAAGCTCTTCTGTTGTCTCCCAAAATTTCACAGGGGTCCATGAAAAATTAAGAGTATAAGAAGTGAAGCAGGGAGTGACTGTGACACCCTCATGAAATTGCTTTATTATGTATTTGTGCTCTCAATTAGTTCTATCTCAGTGGTTCTCAATCTTCTTTCTCCACTCACATACCACCTTAAGTAATCTCTTACTAACCACAGAGCACCTATGGCATCCAATGGTTAGTAAGGGATTACTTATGGTGGCAAGCGAAAAGGATGAGAATCATTGATCTAAGGGTTTCTCGGAGTTTCTGCTAGGATTGATGAAGAGACAAGTTCTTCAGTCTTTTAAACTTAATTGTTGTAGTACTTAAGTAAAGAGAACTTTATTTATTGAAGGCATAAACTCTCATTTGGCAAGTGTTTGGATATAGTCAGATGGTTTCGACTAGTTATTGCAGATGTCGCCCTGCAGACCGAGAGCTTCACCTTCCACCCTGCTGACAGAACACGGGCGTCGGGTAAACGCGGAGGCGGTGACATTTCCTTCATCATTCACTCATTGCGCAGCACAGACAGAATGGTTTATGTCCCAGTACTTAACCGAGGTAGTCCTCCGCCATCATCCTGGTTGCTGTGAACATGCCAGGCTAACGTCAGCCTGGCACTAGAGGAACTGAGTACAGTAATCAGCAATCATGAGACAGCACACCTTGATGCCTTCCCAATAATTGTATTCAAACCAGCTTGAAGAAGTCTCTGAGAAACTACCATAACTGTCCAACCAGAAGACCACAGTTACACCCCCATCAGGAACGCTTACCGTGCATTCCCATGCCTGCACTTTGGCAGGTCTGATCACCTGGTTGTACTTCTCCTCCCAATGTACAAACAGTGACTGAGGACGTCAGTGCCAGTGGTTGAGGGAGGTAAAAGCAGGATTGCTTGAATCAGTAGACCAGATTCAAGGTTTCATCTTCCAACTTGAATGGCCTTCAGGAGGCTATCTCAACAGCAAAGAAGCAATTCCGAATGAAATTAGAAGCAGAATCAGATACGCACCAGCAATGGCAGGGCTAGCAGCCCATTGCATCCGGAAAGCTGAAACCTCGCAACATAAATGGCTCCTGACGTTTCACATCCCAGTGAGCTGAACACACCTTTTAAAAAGGAGAACTCAACTGTGCCAATGTGAATCCCTGCAGAAACTGGCAACCCTGTAATATCTGTTTCAGCGGCCAATGTCAGAGCATCTTTCAAGAGGGTGAACCCTTGCAAGGCATCAGGCTCTGACGGTGGACCTGGGCAGGGCACTTAAAATATGTGCTAACCAACTAGCTGAAGTATTCACAGAAATTTGCACTTTTACTGCTGCATTAGGGGGTTCCCAACTGCTTCAAAAGGGCATAAATGACACGGGGCCCAAGAAAAGCAGGTGAGATGCTTCAATGACTATCGCCCAGCAGCCCTTACATCTACTGTACCAAATGGTTTTGAGAGGTTGGTCACGGCCAGGATTAACTCCCACCAAAGGAAAGACCAGGACCCACTGCAATTTGCCTATCGTCATAATTGTTTCACAGCAGAGGTTATCTCACTGGCTCTCCACTCTGCTCTGGATACCGACAATTTCTTTCCATCCATTATAGCTTAGCTTTCAACACCATCAACCCCTCAGTACTGGTTAGCAAGCTTCAAAACTTGGGCCTTTGTTCCTCCCTCTGCAACTGGATCCTTGACTTCATCGTTGGAAAACCACAGTCAGTGCAGATCATTTAACAGCATCTCCTCCTCACTGACGATCAATGCAGGCTCACCACAAGGATGCAAACTTAGTCCACTGCTCTACTCGCTCTGCACCCATGACTGTGTGACTCGGCACAATTCAAATGCCATCTACAAATTTGCCAATGACACCGTGTTTGTCAAAGAATCACAGATGCCAACGAGGAAGCGTACAGGAGTAAGATAGATCAGCGACTTGAGTGGGGTCACATTAACAACCACTATTGGTAAAACTAAGCAATTGATTGTGGACTTCAGGTAGGGGAAGCCAGGAGAACACAAACCAGTCCTCATCAAAGGGTCAGCAGTGGAGAGGGTAAGAAACTTCAGATTCATGGTTGTCAATATGTCTCAAGACCAATCCTGGGACCATCTTGTTAATGCAATTACGAAGAAAGCATGCCAGCAGCTATATTTTGTTAGGAAATTGAGGAGGTTTGGCATGCCACTAAAGACTCTTGCAAATTTCTAAAGGTGCGATGGAGACCATTCTAACTGTTTGTATGACTGTCTGGTATGGAGGTGCCAATGCACAGTTCAGGAACAGGTTACAGAGGGTTGTAAACTCGGCCAGCACCATCATGAGCCTCAGTCATCCCTCCATTTATGATATATTAAAGAGGTGATGTCTCAAGAAAAAAGCTTTTATCCTCAAGGACCCTCACCACCCAGGCCATGCCCTTTACTCACTGCTACCATCAGGAAGGAGGTACAGGCGCCTGAAGACACACACACTCAAAGTTACTAAAACAGCTTCTTCCCCTCTGCCATCAGCTTTCTGAATGGACAATGAGCCTATGGACACACCCTCACTTTTTCTCCTTTTTTCCGCTAGTTACTTTTTAAATCTTGTATTTATGAAATTGTAATTTATGGTAATATTTGCACCTTGTTCTGCACCATGCTGCTACCACAAAACAACGTATTTCATATCACAAGTCTATGACCATAAACCTGATTCTGATCCTGAAGGCACCTGCATCAGAACTGTGCGCTGCCTAATTTGGCGATGACCATCCTGACCAATTACAAAGGTTCCTTTTACTATCACATGATAATACATTAAAAATGGAATTTACATGACATGCACTTATACTCCTGGCACCTACGGGGATGGATATAGTCTCGAGATGCTGCATGTTGCATGCTTGGCAAACTAATGATGAAGGGTGCCAATTTTAAATGTGTTTTTTACCCATTTATTTTCCTCATTTTTTTATTGCCAGTTGCTTGAATTCTGGATAACAGGGGCTTTACTGTACTTCAACATTTGTCTGCCATAGTGCAAACAAAGAGTTGCCAAGAGTATTGCCCGGTACCCCTAGCAAAAGATGGAAGAGAAGCAAAAAAGAGCCCCTGGTCGTATTCCTTACCTTCACCATCTAACCCGATTATTCCAGTTGGAACCCTCTTGTCTCCCCGCATACTGTCCCCACCCAATGCCAGCTCGTAATCCAATTTCCCCACCCTCAGCCTCTCTCACTGGCCTTCAGTGCTGGAGATCTGTGGGCACCTTCATTCCAGAGGCAGTAGCTGCTCAGCTTCTCATACATGGACCTTCCATGACACCCCAGGTCCCATGTACATCAAATACCGATGCCAGGCAATGATGATGGGGCAAAGGGTGAACGTGGGTGACAACCTCTTGGAAGTGCAGCTTTTGGGCCTACTGAGAAGTGTGGAAAATTTCTGTGCCACAGTATGCAAACTAAACACAATCTCCAAGACAGTATTCAATGGCATGATGTATTCAAAAAAGCCCATTGAACACAGAAGCCTGGTCTGTTCCTTTAATTTGTAAAACATGATGAATTAATAACGTTGACACAGTAGTAATGTGATCGATAATGAGTGAACATTGACTTGCCTGACAAGTGAAGATGTCCTGTTTGGCTGTTGTGTACGGAATGAAAAAGGATGCTTTTAAAATGAGCCAAATAATAATAATGATGGGTGACTTTTACAGACCAAGTAACTTGGACTAAACTGCTTTATGTTCCAGCTCAGTGAATCAGTAATTGAAATAATTCTGCAGTAAAACCTCTGGCATTCGGAAATCGAGCATGCAGCAGCCTCAAGCAACCGGCAAAAAAATTGAGGAAAATAAATTTGAAAAAATAAAATAAATAAGAGCAAAATAAGAGGTAAAAAATACGCAAGTTTAAAATTGAAAAAGTAAATGTTCTCTGAAGTAGCAGATAAATTTTTTTGTGAAGATGGGAGCAAATATTCAGCCAGTCAAGAGCCTTTGTTGTGCTTTGCTCATGGGAGCTGTTTGAATAATGTTGTCTGAAACAGCAATGGCATCGCCCAGGACGAAGAGCTGGTTGATGCCACTCGCTGTTGGGGTCCCTCTCTTTAAGTGTTGCCCCAGTCAGAGGCTTTATTTGCAAACATAGTGGGGGGGTTTCATTATCTATAATGTTATTGTTCATCCTTCACATGGCTCCATGGAAGGGGCAAAACCTGAAGGTGCAACGATAGTTAATTTTGTTCAAAGAATATGACTGAAAATAAAGTAAAATTCTTTAAGGTTTATATATTAATGCAGCTGAAGTTTGTTCAAAGTACAGTATAATATATTTTTTTGTCTTTTAAGCTGTTTATTCTAAATGCAGGTGTATTAGTTAGGCATTATAAAACTAAGTCTCAAGCAACAGGAAACTACACTTACCGGCATCTACCAATCACCATAGATGCCGGCTGGATACCAGGGGTTTTACTGTATTTCTTTTGGGTTCTCTTATCATGAACAACATAACTCAACATTTAGTGTGAAAACTCATTGTACTTTCATTTCACCAGTTCAGTAGAAGGTGGGATTCACGTATTTTCTTGTTTGGTTTATGTCTATGATTATATCATGCAGTTTGACATGTATCAGACATAATGATCTTCCAGCAGGTAATCATTAAGGTCAACATGAAAGACTGCAAACTACCCTAGTTGGAGTAAAAACACACCTAGACAAATGAGGCAGATTCTTGACTCCTGTCTGGAGCGGATTGACACAAAGTGGATTCTTTGTGATAAGAACTGGTCTCCTGCAGAAGACTCATCACTATTTCCTGGGGCTGCCAATGTCATGCCAGCATTGACAGTAGGCCCCTTCTCCTGAAATTGGATGGAAATAGAAAATTCCATTGCAACACCCTCCTGCCATTAACAGAAGAGAGAACTACTTCCATCATGTGCTAATTAGCTGGCAAAATCCAAGTTCCTAACAAGCTTAGCCATCAGTCACTGAAGCCTTGGGGTGATCTCCGGGAGCTCACTGAAAATCTTTTCAGGCTGTCTTGTATTTCTGCCGCCCTCTGTGCATTTTTTTTACCCACACTGGTGGCTATCTGTACAGAGGCATACCTGGCTTGCAAGGCCCAATAAAGCAAACCAACACCCCCATTGCCAGTTGTGAGATGGTGTTCATCTCTCATCTACAAGAGTGGAATAGAATTCCTGAGCACTCACAGAGTCCCTTAATTGGGACCAGATGGTCAGACTTAAGCAAAATGAAATTGCCTAATGCCTTGTAAAGAGGTCTATTGACAAATGTTTTGTCTTAATGCCGAGGAGCTATCTACAACAATGAAAGAATTATGTCTTGGCACGGCTTCAAATAGACAGTATTTTAAAAATTCTCCACCTCCAAAAAATTGTTACAACATATGATCATGCTTCCAAATGTTTCCATTCTTCTTCCCTTTACATCTGGTTGTCTTTAAAGTAAGTGCTTCATGGGGAAATCCAAATAATATCAGATATGGCTTGCGGCGCAATTGCTGGTTGGAATTTTTAGTAGCTGCTGTGGGGTCGAGTGTAGGATGAACTGCACTGTAAATCGGTGAAGAAGTGTGGCTTCATAAAGACGCTTCCATTCAAAGCAGGACTATTAACTCACCAGTCAGAGAACCTCTCTGGCAAATGCGATACCAAATCAGCATGGTGTAGATGAGAAAAGTCTGTTTGAGGCCACCTTTCCCTTTGTGAATTACACAGATATTTGACATGCGACTGGATTTTGAATTAATGCTGTTGTCTGTCATTGTGACACATTATTTGATGCTTTGAGCACAAAATCCTTTACTGATAATCCAGTGAGTTCCTGGGGGAGAGTTGCCCTGGCTGAGATAGTTTTCTATTGGGTGAGACATTAAACGGAGGCTATGCATGCTCTCCCAGATGAATGCAAAAATTCCCATAGCTTTGCTGTGAAAAAGAGCAGGGTAGTTAGAAGATCACTTCTGTCAGTTTCTTTAAAAGTGCTGCAAAGCAGCAGCTTTACCATTCCACTCTAATCCTAAAATTTAGTTGTGCTGAAGCTTATAGAACTGAATTTGAGAAGCAGAGTAGAGAATGATTTAAATTTAAAATTAGACATACAGCATGGTAACAGGCCCTTTTGGCCCACGATTACACCCAATTGAACAATAGGCTCAGTATATTTTTTGAAGGGTAGGAGGAAATGCATGCAAACATGGAGAGAACGTACAAGCTCTTTACGGAGAGTACGGGATTATAACTGCTATGCAAGCCATGCTGCCCCGTACGATAAGATGCAGTTATTGTATATTTAGTAAGCAAAATGGATAAGGGACTTGTATTGGGTATTTTGCATCACATCCTTATCTGCTCAAATAAAGTAGTGTTGTCCTTGTCCATAGATGCCAAATATACATTTGCATGTTGATCTCACATCCATTTATGTGGAATATTTGACCTTTATACTATGAAGATGGAATTTCTATACCATTGTCAGGTCATGATCACGTTGCTATTAGTGAAACGTGTTCCAGTTGGTTGCCAGTTTACCTATATTAGAGCATTTACTGCATTTCAACAGTATTTCATTGGTTGTAGAGTTCTTAATGATTAAGTATGGATCATACCTTATTTCAGGAAATGTGTGGAAAAAAGGGATTTAATTTGTAAAAAGAAAATAGTCATTCGGGAGATGTCTTTTTTGTCGTGGTTAAAGACGATTGGAAGCACTGACCAGTGGATTACGGGTTGCTGTTGTGTCTCGTCAAATTCGAAGGCCCAGGCTAACAAACAATGTGCTACTGCAGAGAACCGCCCTGCCGGAGAAGCATTATTTCATTTGAGATATCAAACTGTTGCAGGTGATGGTAAAAATTCCATGGCACACCTTTGATGAAATGCAGGAAAATGACTCATGTCAATAGAACTAAAATAGCAGATTTACCATTCAACTCTTGCTTCCTCCATTATATTCAATTCCATTGATATCCTGGCATGTTTTGTACTAATAACTGAGGATGATTTCCTCCCCATTTGTTCAGGAAGCTATCGATCCTCCTCCTCGATATTAAGCTCTCTACCTCCTATTTACTGCAAATGTTCATTAACATAGTTGTCTCAGCCACAATAATAAGTGTGTACTTCCCCGAAGCACAGTGTGGAGCAGTCTGAATCATTATTTGTGATGTCTGTCGGTTAAAATTTGTGAACCCTTGCGGCAGGCATGAGATCTTTCCTTTGCCATATAAAATAACTAGCTACAAAATGCATTTATTAAACATACAAACAAGTTTTTATACATCCTTTGAAATATCTGCTTGGAGAGATGTTAAACAGGGACTTGTATTTCATACTGCATTGCCAAATTGAAGGCATATTTAGCTCTGTAAATGGACACAGACAAGATATCACCTCCACTCCAAAAGTATACTGTTAAAAGTTTGTACTGCATCAAATGCTTGCAAATTAGTGCTTTGCTTCTAAATAAGACCATAAAAGTTAAAATGTTCTGGATTAGTAATCCTCACGAACCAAAGGCACAAAGTTTATAATTCATGGTTTAATTCTACCTTGATCTCTACCATAAGTAAAAGAATGAATTTGTTATTATAAAAGAACATGTGATCGTTGTTTTTAAATCTAAGTCTGATTAATGAAACCTAGATTTTGAGGGAACTGAACAGGCTGATGCTTGCACCCAGGGTATATGTTCTTTACTGTTAGCCTTCCTGTCCATTCTCTTTCACAATCTTTTCAAAAATGATTGAACTTTATAAAATAATAGAATTTAATTCAACATTGGGTTTCTACCATGCTCTGCAAAAATAATTGGAATGCATCTTGGTTTGACTCAGTTGGATGATATTAATGGAAATAATTGGCATTTTTCATATTGTTTTCATAAAATCAACGTTTTTTTGAACTTTCATTAACATGGGTTGACCTCAATTGACAATCAAGTTATTCTTGTGAGATGTGTGGCTCCCAATTTTTCCTGAGTATGTTTACAAGCTGGCAGAAGTTTACAGTCAGCATCTTGCCGAGGTAGAATCTCACACAAGGAAGAAGAGCATTGTGTGCCATATTGGTTATAGCATCCAAGGTGTTACAGGGTACAGTACATACTGTCTAATTCAACCACGTTTTACTGTCAGATATTTCCTGTGTTAAACTCTCTGCGCCGCAGATGAAAAAGCCAAATCTCTTGGAAAAATAAACATTTATAGACCTGAAGACAACAGTTTCCTTGTGGTTGTGCCAATCAATTGCAATAAATCTATTCTCCCTGGCAGATGGCAACAATAAAACCATTTTGTTGCTAAACATTAACATCTAACCTCTCCCAGTGTAAGGGTGGAAGGAATAGATGAAGTAACCGAAATGTGATTTTCAGACACCTGAGAATATCAGTCTGGAAAATTATATTGGTGATAAATTATTATTATCAAAGGGATCATACAAAACCTCCCATGTTCTGATGAGTGCGGGTCTTTAAAAATTACTATCAGATGGATGGATTGCAAACACTTGCATGTGTACATAGTAATATAATTATGTGGGCAACTTTACAGATAAGTACAAGTAAGATTACAAATGTTTTGATGGTGGAGTCACAGGTGGCATTTTATTGTATGCAGCGTTATATTGGAGGTTAAAATACATGAGTAGTTTAAAGTTCAGGTGAGACAACTGAGTTTCAAATCTCTAATGAGGAAGTGTGCAGCTGTGGAGAATGTATTAGCTAAAAACCAAAAGGAACAGGTTTTCATTGCCCTGTCCACAATTGTATGGCCAGCCATCAAGGAGTTGAGACTAATCTTATGTTCAACTCCAAAGGCTAGGAACTAAAGCTGATGTGAGGCATTCCTGCAGGCCAGATGGTCCTGCTCACCTTTTCTTCCCATGCAACACATCCAGGGAAGAAAAAAAAATATTAAGGTTAAAACAATGGGTTGGACAAACCGCTTCCAGCAAAGGTCTATGTTGTTGACTGGATCAATGTGATCCAAGTAGCCTTTCCTGATATGGACCAACAGCAAAGCTGGAGGTATTGGAATCTTGTAAAACTTGGGAGGTCAGACAGCAACCATGGGTAGAAATGATCAGTCAACATTTGAGTCTGGATCTTTTTTTTCCAAGGCTAAGGGAAAGGGAGTGATATTATCTACATAAAGGGTGAAAGAAGCTGGGGAGTGGCCCAGAGGTAATAGGAGAGAAAGTGTGAGAGGTGGAGAGACCACAAGAAAGGGGTGAAAGAAAAGTTAGTGAGGGTGTTATCAGTAGGTTTAAACCTGCTATTTCATTGATTTTTCTGTTGAACATTTATCCTGGCTTTGGGTCAAATTATGCTTTAACTGCTTGATGGCTAATCATACAAAATGATAAAAATGTATTCAAAATTCTAAGGGGAATTTGGTATAGTCTTTCTCTGATCATATAAAGTAGCAGAGATGAATAGCATAGAAATTTTTGAGGACTAACCAAAGTTCATGAGGAAGCAAGTACAAATGGAGATATGGACAGATAACTGGCAGATGCAGTTAGTCTGGACAAGTGTGAGGTGTTGCACTTTGGGAGGTCAAATGTGTAAAAGGAACATTTACAGTAAATGGCAAAACCCTTGGGTGCATTGATGCACAGAGGGATCTGGAGATGCTGGGTCATAGCTCTACAAAAGTGACAACATAAGTGGATAGAATTATGAAGGAGACATACATATCTGCCTTCAATAGTCAGGGCAAGAATATTCAAGTCAGGAAAGTTATTTTGCAGTTGTATAAAACTTTGGTAAGGCCCCACTTGGAATATTATGCACAAATTTGTTTACTGCATTACAGGAAAGGTGTGGAGATTTCAGAGAGAATGCAGAAGAGGTTCACCAGGATTTTACCTGAATAAAAGAGAGTATTATCTGCAGTAGAAGTTGGATAAAATTGGATTGTTTTCTCCGGAGCATGAAAGTAAACCTGACAGAAGTTTATAAAATGATGAGACTTCGAAAGGGTAGTCAGTCAGTGCCTTTTTGCCAGGATGACTATGTCAAATACTAAAGGGCATGGCTGGAAGCCGGGAGTAGAAAGTTAAAGGAAATTTGTGATGCAAGCTTTATTTTATGCGGATTTATGGGTACCTGGAATACATTCCTGGGAAGGGTAGAGGTGGTGGAAGCCAAGAAGATGGTAACTTTGAAGAGACATTTACTCAGGCACATAAACACGCAGGGAATGGAGAGACACAGGTAGATGAGATTAGTTTGATATGGCATCATTGCTGGCATGGACATCACTGGGCAAAGGGCCCGTTCCTGTCTTGTGTCGTATTTCATATATGACTGAAGATCACTGCTAAAGGCTTGTTTGAAACATGTGGGTATTATCTGGTGTTGCTGAATTGGTTCTGGAGTAACAGGAGCCATTTCACACTTTTATTTCTTGAACTGTCTACTTTCTCCTGAGGCAATCATTTGTGAGAGTCTGTGACAGTGCAGGATAGGTTTGACCATTGAAGAGTTAGTTCACAGGGACATTGTTCTCTGCATCAGCCATTCTCCATAGGGGCCATCTGGCTTCCCTGGGGGCCAGAGCACATTGAAATAAAAACCTTATTTTCTTTTCACCGCATGTAATATAATATTTTTTAATGTTTTTCATGTAGTTGGTAGAAGTACTGAAGAAACCAAACCATATAACCATATAACCATTTACGGAGCGGAAACAGACCATGTTGGCCTTTCGAGTCCGCACCGGTTCACTGATTTTGTGCGCCCTCTTCAGGCATTGGTGATTTGTAGATGTTCTCGATGGAGTGAAGTCTGGTGCCTGAGATGTCGCAGGCCGAGTTAACAACCCTCTGGAGTTTATTCTTAACCTGAGAGTTGGCACCTCTATTCCAGGCAGTAATACAACCAGCGAGAATGCTCTCCACGGTACACCTTTTTTGGTGTGTTCACCTTGACTGTTTCTCAGGGAAGGGGGCCTGTAAACTCTGAGTGGGGTCCTGGGGGGGTGGGGGGGCACAGCCAAAAATAAAGGAGGCGAACAGCTGCTCTACAGGACGGCGTGGTTAGTTTTGCAGTTAATACAACGCTGTTACAGCTGGGTTCGGATCTGGCGCTGTCTGCAAGGAGTTTGTTCACTCTCCCCCTACATGTTCCCTCTAGGTGCTCTGATTTCCTCATCCCCTTCAAAGTGTGTGGGGTTGTAGTTTGATTGGGGTATTTGGACAGCACAGGCTCATGGGACAGAAGAACTTGTAACCATTCGATATGTTTAAGTTAACTAAAATTAAATTTATAATCCCTGCCATCACATTTACTGATATTGATAGAACGGGAGAGACTGGAGTTTCTTACAGCATGTATCACACCACTTTATTTCTAGTAATTAGATCTTTAGTTGAACCAACACAAGTTAAATTCTCCACCTCCTTAACACTGACTCCTTATTTGCATTGTGTCCTGCTAGCAGGCTATGACACCCATTAAGACCAAGTTCCACTTTGAGATGGCCGAGGGACCTGAATTTAAATTTAAATTAGCTACTCTACATCAGATAATTTTATCTTGGGACTACAGATAGTCAAGGGTGATAAAGTTCACTCATTGAGAGTAAATAGCCAACTGAAATGCGTTGACAATTAAAATGATGGTTTTTATTAGTTGTTTAAATAAGCAGGGAAGATATCTTGGCTTCGGACAGTGTTGAATTATAATTTGTTGCAATGATGTTTAAAATAAAGTTAGATTTAACAAACTCAAATTAATTGCTCAAGGTAATTTGTCAACATAAATCATGGTTTCTTCACTTTGAAATATAAACCAGGTTATTAAATCACTGGAAGTAAAAATTATATCATAATTCACTGATTGAGATACTGAGTAATATATTTTTCCCCATTGTCCTATTTAGTACTTCAGTAGAAGCTGGCGGGTTAATTCAAATTCTCCTGATATACTCCCACTGCCTTTGTAGCCATGTAAAATGAAAAGTTGTTTTTAACTGGTGGAAGATTGACCGATCTCCTTCTGTCAATAAATGAAGGTATTTCTTCATTATTTCCTAAAACAGATTGGGAATTAGACTCCAAAGATTAAAATTATTATTTCACTTGGAATTTACTGGCAACTACACTCATGGCACAATTTGTTCTTTAAATATTTATTTTCCCTTGCTTTTCCTTGTTGCTGTAGATGAGTGATTTGCATTCTAATGGCTTAACCATTTCCCTTTGTGATTGGCCAGCTCAATTTCTCCTACTCAATTCGCTAGCTTGATCATCTTCTCTCAATATAAACCACAGCAAATGCGTCAATGGATTTTTTTTCTATTTAGAAAGGGTGGAGAGATAAATTTGGCAGATTAAGAATATACCTTTCTGCTTTTACAAGAGTTCATTCAGTTCAGTTCAGGGGGATTGAAATGATTTGGGCTGGATGTGTGGTCCCTGCATGGACATTTAGCCTAGCTCCAGTTTAAGATGATGTTCAGATCAGTGCACAAGCTTTTACTGCATTGCAAAATCATATGTCTTTGTCTTAGTTATTTATGCAAAGTTGTGAGTTCTGTTGAAAGAGCTTTCCTTTATAATTAACACCATTAGCATTTAAGCATATTTAACGTATAAAGAATATTTATAGACAATAAAAAACGTGAACAGGTTTATGAGCAGGGAGAAATAATGTGACAATGGGACAAAAGAGATCTCCCACATGAGATGAAAGTTTAATTAATTAATTTGGGATAATAAAACAGTTCCTGATGTTGTGGCGGGAATCAGCTAAATTTTTCATTTTTATATTTGCACTTAGGAGAATGTATATTTTTGTGGTGCGCTGTTAGCCAGAATCAGACACACAAGGTAAAGACTGTCCACAAAGACTTCCACAGAGCCAGGCTGGCTGTAGCTGCAGTAACTCAGAGTGAGTCTTCGGGAGGCCGGCGCAGGCTTATATCCCGGAGGGTGATCGACACCCAACCCGGTGGGTCTTGATCCATTCAGGCCAACTGATTGACAGCGGCCACATATTGTCCTGTCTTCTTACACTCCTGCAGGTACAGAGGTTGCCCCCTGCAGTAGGCCGGTGGTGTATCACCACAATTTTCAATAACTAATAAAAAAATATTCTGAAGGTTAAGGGAGGGAACCTCATCTTCATCCACAGATTATAGCCATTAAACTACTGTTAGTTGCTCACCTCCACATACACTTAGTATTCACAGTGCATTCAACCTAATGGACCTCTGCTAGTGTTTACCCAGACCACAAGCCATAGAACACTACAGACAGAAACAGCTCCTTTGGCCCTTCTCATCTGCGCCAAACTATTATTTTGCCATTCCCACTGACTTGCACCCAGTCCATATACCCCCACCCCCTGCCCCATGACCCTCCCATTCATATAACTGTTATCTACAGTATTATGTTTCCTTCTATTCCTCTCTGTTCTTAACAGCATAAATGCTAGTTACCTTATCTACCAAGTGATACAAAGTTCCACATTTAAACTATTCTCTGGTTAACGTCTCTGCTCCATCCTTAGTAAATTTATTTTTATTTTTTATTTTAAAGTGTAATATTATTAGTTTATTCTGTAAACTTAGTATTTACCTTACATCTATCCTTTTAAATTCTTCATAACCGTGAAGAACTTCATGGTTTTCTTTAGTTTTCCCTTTTCTAGAGATCAGATCCCTACTCTGTATAGAAATAATGTAGCTTTGAGATAATCTCTGCAAACAGGATTTTTCTTTTTTTCTCAGTGCCTTATTCATTCTTTTCTTGATAGGGAAGCAAGAACAGTTTACTTATTTCATCAAAGTTTATTACAATTTTATTGCTTTTCAATTCTATCCCAAGTAAATGATCAATGGGATTTTCCCCTCTATCGATCACTACTGCTGTGTTTATCAGGAAATGTCTTCTATTAATTTTTCTTTCTATTCTCCAATCAGATGAACTAAATTTGGCCTATTCAATTTGACCTTGCTTTGACACTTGCCCCAAGTTAGAAGGCAGTTGAAGTTATTTTAGGGTTAGGTAGCATTTTTTTTGTTCCTGCAGCAGGTTGTATGCGTTTGGGTCCCCTTTGTTGCATGGCGGTCATTTGTTTCTTCTGTTTATTTTTTTTAAAGTAGTATATTTTGATTAGTACAGGGGAAGAGATTGCTTGATTAAATAATTAACCATTAAATTGGAAGTGATGCTGTGCGTATCTTAGTAAAAACCCAATGCTGGAGAAACTCAGCAGGACAAAGTGTTTTCTCTATGTAACAAAGATCTTTCACCAATGTTTCGGGCTTGAGCCCTTCATCAAAGTGTGTGGCGTTTTTACATCAGTGAACATGTCTGGAGACTCTCGTGTTTTACTCCTTTTACGGTGCATAACTTAGTTATGGAAATGGGCAAAACCGTGCACCACCTACATTTATATTGCAACCTGCATCTGTTTTATATGAAGAAAAATATATGCACTTTGGGCACAGGATAGGCCAAAATAATGGAACAACTTCATTATTTTCTGGTTTGTTGCTTTGAGCTATAAGATAGCTGTTCATGGATCTCCTCAAGCCTGAACATAGATCTACAACCCAAGAAATGTGAAATATATTTGAAACTTTGGCCCAATCCTTGTGTGCCTGTAGCCCGCCCCCTCCCCAAACCATGACTTAAATAATTGAGAGACTGTAACCTTGATTTTAAAACTATCAAACTTCTCCATGGACATTATACCCAGTTCCATATTAGAAGTTTATGGCCTCAATATGGAGATTTGGGCTCAAGAGAAGTTAATAGCGAGTGTATTAATGGAGGAGTGCAGCACTGCCCCATACTGTCCTAGGAATGAGACATTAGGCTGAATCTACATTTGATTTTTCTGGTGGATTTGAAAGATCTAAGTCACTATTTCAAACAAAAAGAGCAAGAATGTTACCTCCAACATCCAGAGCAATAGGTATCCTGCAGTCAATATTATTAAAACAGATCATCAGTTCATTAACACATTGGTATTTGTAGGATCTTGCTTTGCACTGATTACCTGGCATATTCACTAGCATTTCTGGACATCCCAAAAATTGATGTTAATGCCACTTTGTAGTCTGATGTTCTACGTGTTCTTGTCTATTTGCAGTGGCCAGTTAATACATCAGTGCAAATATCTTTGGGGTGTGGGAGGAAACCAGAGCATCGAGTGGAAACCCACCGAGTCACAGAGATGGGTGCAAACCACACAGATAGTTTTGGAGATAAAGTGCATTAAGATACAGAGATACAAAAAAATTTTAAAAAGCAAACTGAATGGTTTAAACCCCAAATAAACAGCAATGTGTTAGTTAATTTAAAGAACTGGCCTGAAGGATTTTGAAAAGATTGTGTGGGGCTTAGCTTCAGGCAATAATGATATAAGTAATGATCTTCAATTATTAAATTTTGGCTTTGAACCTTGTATGCTTGATTTTAATGGAGCAGCAAATTAGTTCCTCATTCTCAGTTAATCTCATCCAGGTTTGTGTTTAATGGAAGTACATCAGTGGAAAGAGAAGTTTCCTGTTAAGAGAGTTCCTTATGACAGATCGTTATGGCGTGCTTTTAGAACTTGTTGTGTACACGAGTCATCCGGCACAGAAACGCGTATTCTGGCCCAGAATGTCCATGCCAACTTTCGCACTTGTTTTTACACAAATCCTACCTTGACCCATTTTTCTCTCCCAACATTCCCGTCTCAGATTCAGCTGATTATCTACGTGTTCTGGTCTATTTGTAGTGGCCAATTAATATTTCAGTGCAAATATCTTTGGGGTGTGGGAGGAAACCAGAGTATCTAGTGGAAGCCCACTGAGTCACAGAGAGATGGGTGCAAACCACACAGATAGTTTTGGAGATTAGGATTAAATCCAGAACACTGGATCAGTGAGGCAGGAACTTTACCACTGTGTCTCTGTAATTTCCAAGAGGATATCTTGCAAGATGTTTTATTGTAGCTCAGTATATTAATTTGTGAAAGTATAACTGCTCACCTCCGGTAAAGCAGTTATTTCCCCAGTCATTCAGCACCAGAATTTCCTTTAACTCTTAATGTGGGTTGTGAGTGTGGTTTCAGTTCCACATTCAAACGAGTGCAAGATATGTGCACGTTGTTACTTTTATCTGTCATTAAACCCAATGTGCAATCAGGAATTTTAGGATTTTCTGGAAAGTGAGCTTCCGCTTGACTTTACCAATGATTTGCATCCATGGGCAATGGATTGATAAGAGTTATGAAGTTGTTTGAGTGTATACCTGAAAGCTGTTTTATATCTCTCTCATAACTGTGTCAAGTTCAAGTCCCTCAGTGACCTGCAGATTAGCTTATGGTACATGGTTAGTTCATTTTAACCTCTGCTTAATTCAAATTACGCCAACAAACTTGTCAAAAATAAACTCAATGTCATTCTTGGCCTATGTTAAATTAGAATACTAGTAATTATTACACTTTGTATAATTTTAAATGTAAATTATTTGAAGAGCTGCGAGGAGTCCAATGTGTCCTTGGAAGAATCGGAACATATGTCTGGAGCCCCAGGGAATGGATTCGTTTGACAATTGTTTTTAATTCTACAGAGAAGTATGGTAGTTGGAAAGTAATTGAAGGAATTCCATTTATGTTAGAGGAGATATTCATGGCAAAGGATAGATAAACATTTACTTTTTTTTAAGGATGATATATAATGATAAATAATATACTTAAATGAATATAATATGGTTAGATCGAAATCAGATGACTAACTAAATTTTGTCTTTCTTGTTTTGGTTCCATGTTCTTGGTAACTCTTAGAATGATTTTAACTTTTGGAATAATTCTACATGCCACAAACTTCAGCACAGCTTACAAATGGCTCACATAAGGATCTTTGATCTTTTTGTTGCTGTAGAGTTTGAAGATGCACATTTACAGTTAGGCAAAATATTTTTTTTTTAATGAAGAAGAGAAATTCACAGAGCAGTTGGCCATCCTGATGGGTATGTGACAAATAGACCAGACTTCAGGAGGGGGATGGGCCAGTGGTCCCAAAATCAAGAGGCCGATCCATTAACCGAAAGGATGAGTGGAAGACAACTTGCCACCTACTTGCCACCCGTTCTCAGGAAACAAACGTAGTCGAGATAGATCATTCACATCTTGAGAGCAGATGTTTTGAAAAGGAGCCGGTTTTTGCTTTGTACGCGCTTTTAAAAAAGGATGATTAGCAGCCCCAGACAGTACTCGTGTTTCCCTATTGGAAATTGGCAAATTTATTTCTGTCAGGTTAGATTTGGATCAGTATCATCTTTCTGGATTTCATTACATTTTGAAGTAGCAAATCTATTCATGTTCCTATATCCTTTGTTGCAGTGACATTTTACTGCAGATTCCTAATGTCCTTTTGCTTAAATGCCAGGTGAGCCATAATAATCCTGTACAGCTTATTTAACCTGAATGATTGCAAGGATGTCTCCTTGCAAATGTTAACATTATGGAAGGAGAACTAGTATTTATATAAGGTTGAAGTTACAGAACAGGATGAGAACATTTGGCCTGACTCATTAATGATGTCTCGGAGTCTCTTTCCAATTCTTCATTATTGCACCCAATCAGCTTACCCAATATTGCATTCATTTATTGAGTTACCATTGTCACCCAATACTAAATATTTAAGAATGTAACATACATGAAATTCTTTAACTTTGTCTACCGTAAAGAGTCGTCACTTTGTCCAGCACCCCTCACAGAAATGCGGCCCCAGCAAGGAACGAGGACCTGTGCTTTAACCACTGAGCTATCAGAGCAAGTTCCATTTTGTCACCATGCTCAGGGGAAGAAAGGTTTTCCCAAGTCTCTCAGTAATTAAAATTAGACATATAGCACAGTAACAGCCCCTTTTGGCCCATGAGCCCCTCCTGCCCAGTTACACCCAATTGGCCTCCAACCTCTGGAACATTTTGTACGGTGGGAGGAAACCCAAGAACCAGGAGGAAACCCACACAGAGACAAGAAGAACCTCTATGCTAACCATGCCTCCCAGGTATAAAAGATGACATTATGACAGATGTCATTTCAGATTTGAGCTCTGGTAATTGTTGCTGTGTTTTAGTTTTTAACAATATTATGTTTACTCCCTCTTTTGACCACACCACCATTTTGAACCTTGTTTTGTCTACTCTGGCCAATTTATTTTTTGATCTAGGAAGCCCACTTAATGTGAAAAATAATGTAAAGCATAAAGTTGGTTGGCAAGTTATTCTGTAGAGAACTATAATTAGCAGATAAGAATCACCACTGCCTTTTAATTTATGAGTCATTTCAAAATTATTCCATTCCTTATTTCATGAAGAGTTAAAATAAGACAATTTGTACTGTAGAACTGATGGTTTCCTTCCCTCAGTTTTCTCAAATTCTCCTTCAGTGAAACTCCAAACCATACGACAGTACTGCAAATTATTTTGGAAACTGTCATGTGTATTTTATAATTTTCCGAGTCTCCAATCATACTCCAGTTAAGAAAATATCACTCTTAAAGAAATATTATGTGTGAGTTAGAAAATATTTTTTGAATAATAGAGCAATTAATCATCTTGTGGAAGTGTCAACAGCTTCGAAAGGAAGGTTTAGTTAAAAGCTGACTGCGCATATTCACGCACCGTTTTGGAATAACACACAGAAATAACAGGTTTGATTTGAGACCTTTTTGAATCAAATCTGAAGGGTAGCATGACAACGTGTACCTGTCATAGTCCTGGAGAGTTACTTGGATAATTACTTCATGTTTCGAAAATCAGCCACATGAGCAGATGAAGACGATAGGAATCAATCCAAGTTTTGAATTTCTTGAATAAACTTTCACAATGGTTTCTATCTCCCCATTGGCACCAACTTGTTATTCATGGTGCAGAATCTTGAATATGAAAAAGGGCTTCTTCAATTGATAAACTGTATTTAAAAAATCTGAAATAGGAGTACTAGCATTATTTTAAGAAAAATTGGATGAATAGTAGAATCAGATAACTAAAGCGAACATTCTGTTCATGATTGCCGGTGGTGGGAAGTGTGCTGCATTGTGGTCTGGTATGGGGAGGGGTGCACCAATACCCCAATTCCCCTGGAGTGGAAAGCCCTGCCAATTGGAGTAGACACAGCCCAGGTCATCAGGGACAAAACCCTACCCACCATTGAGAACGTCTGCAAGGAATGCTGTCATCGGGGAGCAGCAGCAATTATCAAGGATCCACATCACCCAGGACACACTCTGTTCTCGCTGCTACCATCGGGAAAGAGGTATCGGTGCCACAAACACCACCAGGTTCGGGAACGGCTGCTCCCCTCCACCATCAGACTCCTCAACCACAAATTCAATCAGGAACTCATTTAAGGGCTCTTACTTGTGCACTTTATTGATTTATTTTTCTCTCTGTATTGCACAGTCAGTTTGTTTGTATTTCTTTATTTGTTTTCATATGTACATATCTTTTTTACATTTTTTTTATTTTTCACACTATGAACCATACTGACCAAAATACACACAAACATTTCCCTCTTGAATATACACAGTGTCATTTTCTCCCCTTTTCCCCCCTCCCTTCCCTCCCTCCTTCACCCCCCCCCCTCCCCACCCACTCAATGTTCAACATATATGATGCATTAAACCCATTAAACAATGTCAGCACATAATGAAAATAAACAAGAAATTTGTGTCATCTACTTTTACACACTGGGTCAGTTCATTTCGTCTTCTTCTCCTTCTGTCATTTTAGATGGTGGAGATCCACGGTCGGACTTCTCGGTTGTGTTCCATGTACGGTTCCCAAATTTGTTCGAATACTGTGATGTTATTTCTTAAATTATATGTTATTTTTTCCAATGGAATACATTTATTCATTTCTATGTATCATTGCTGTACTCTCAGGCTATCTTCTAATTTCCAGGTTGACGTAATACATTTTTTTGCTACAGCTAAGGCTATCATAATAAAATTTTTTTGTGCTCCATCCAAATCGAGTCCAAGCTCTTTACTTATGTTACTTAGAAGAAAGATCTCTGGATTTTTTGGTATGTTGCTTTTTGTGATTTTATTTAATACCTGATTTAGATCTTCCCAAAACTTTTCCACTTTCTCACATGCCCAAATTACATGTCCTGTTGTTCCCGTTTCCTTCTTACAGCGAAAACATCTGTCTGATACTGTTGGATCTCATTTATTTAACTTTTGGGGTGTGATATATAGCCTGTGTAACCAATTATATTGTATCATGCGTAACCTCGTGTTTATTATATTTCTCATAGTTCTGGAGCATAGCTTTTCCCATGTTTCATTCTTTATCTTTATGTTTAGATCTTGTTCCCATTTTTGTTTGGGTTTACAGGTTATTTCCTCATTCTCTTTCTCTTGCAGTTTGATGTACATGTTTGTTATAAATCTTTTAATTATCATTGTGTCTGTAATCACATATTCAAAATTGCTTTCTTCTGGTAACCTCAGCCTGCTTCCCAATTTGTCCTTCAAGTAGGTTTTCAGTTGGTGGTATGCAAACATTGTATCGTGAGTTATACCATATTTGTCCTTCATTTGTTCAAAAGATAATAATTTATTTCCCGAAAAACAATTTTCTATTCTTTTGATTGAAATTAAAATGTACTTTGAAATAAATACGGAATCAGTGAAAGATAAATTTATACTATGGGATGCAATGAAAGCATTCGTCAGAGGGCAGATAATAAGTTATGTAACTAAGATGAAGCAGGAATACAATCAGGAAATAGCAAATACGGAAAAAGAATTAGCAATAAGGGAAGATACAACAAAAGAAGAGAATTGGTGGACAAAAAATAAAATATGAAACACTGGAAACATACAAGGTGGAGAAGAACATAATGAAGACAAAACAGAAGTATTATGAGCTAGTAGAAAAAACACACAAAGTACTAGCTTGGCAGCTTAAGACAGAACAAACTAAAATAATGGTATTGGCATCAAGGAAAAAGGACAAACAAATTACATATAACCCAACGGAGATCAATGAAAACTTCAAGGAATTCTACAAGCAACTATATCGAACTGAGAACAAAGTGAAAGAAGACAAAATAGATGAGTTTCTAGCTAAAATTGAACTACTGAAATTGCAAGAAGAGGAGCAAAATAAATTAATAAAATCGTTTGAAATAGAGGAAATACAGGATATATTAAAAAAACTACCGAACAATAAAACATCGGGAGAGGATGGACTCCCAATAGAATTCTATAAAACATTAATTCCTCCTTTCCTGAAGTAATGAACCAGATTGAAGAAACACAAAACATGCCAGATTCATGCAAAACAGCAATAATTACAGTAATACCAAAGACAGGGAAAGATCCACTAACACCAGAATCGAATAGACCAATATGTCTACTTAACACAGATTATAAGATAATAGCTAAACTATTAGCAAACAGATTGGCTAACTGTGTACCAAAAATAGTAAAACTAGATCAAACTGGATTTATTAAGAAAATACGAACAATGGACAATATCTGTAAGTTCATTAACTTAATCCATGCACTACAAGGAAACAAGACGCCAACAGGGGCAGTTGCCTTAGATGCAGAGAAAGCCTTTGACAGAGTAGAATGGAATTATTTATTCAAAGTACTAGAGGTTCAACCTACCAGAGAAATATATTAATTGGATTAAAGCATATATAAGGGACCATTGGCGAAGGTGACAGTAAATGGATATATATCAAACCAATTTAAATTTAAATTAAGCAGATCAACTAGACGGAATGTCCACTATCTCCCTCACTGTTCGCGTTAGCTATAGAACCACTGGAAGAACTGATAAAAACAGAAAATAAATTAAGAGGGATAAAAAATAAAAGAGAAGGAAGATAAAATCAGTCTATTTGCAGATGACGTCATAGTATACTTAACAGAACCAGAAATATCAATAAAAGAATTACATAAGAAATTGAAGGAATATGGAGAAGTATCGGGGTACAAGATCAATTCAAATAAAAGTGAAGCAATGCCAATGAATAATGTGGATTTCACAAAGTTTAAGAAAGAATCACCATTTAGATGGCAAACACAAGCAATCCGATACCTAGGTATACAACTAGACAATAATCTAGGCCATCTATACAAACTAAATTATTAGCCATTAATGAAGAAATTACAAGATGACTTAGAACATTGTAAAGGCTTACCACTAACACTGATAGGAAGGGTAAATTGCATTAAAATGAATATCTTCCCAAGGATACAATACCTATTCCAATCGTTACCAATTCACCTAACAGAGAAATTCTTCAAGGAGCTAAAGAAAATTCTTATGGAAAGGGGGGAAACCGAGGATAGCGCTAGATAAATTAACAGAATGGTACAAACAAGGGGGCTTACAGCTACCAAACTTTAAGAATTATTATAGAGCAGCACAATTAAGATACCTATCAGATTTATATCAAACAAGGGAAAAACCAGATTGGATCAGATTAGAGCTAGATAAAATAGGGGAGAAGGTACCTGAACATATACTATATAAGTGGGATGAAAAGCTGGTGCAACATAGGAATTCACCAGTACTGCACCATCTGCTCAACATTTGGAAGAAGATTCACGTAGAAAGGAATAAAACAAATTATCAACTACCAAAATTAATATTGATGCAAAATCAACTAATCTCTTTCACAAAAGATAACCTTTCCTTTAGAGAATGGGAGAGATATGTACATATCTTCTTGAGTAGTTTTTTTTTGGACTGCCAATAAGTGGCGATTCTGCCTCGCCTGCAAGAAAAAGAACCCCAGGGTTGTATGTGATGTCATGTATGTACTCTGAGAATAAATCTGAACTTTTGATCTTTAACTCTTTGAAGGATCGATCTAAATACATCCAGATCCTTGTTTTTCTATCAGAATTACTTACGCTTCAAGAATGTACCAAGTTCTAGTTCAATACTTCTAAATGAATTTGTTTCCCAGAATTGTTCAGCCATTTTATTTGAACACGGCCTCTCAATGCAGCAATTGACAAAAACGATTTCAACCCTCTTATCTTTTTTGCCAGTTTTCTTAAATCTGTGCTTCAAGTTCACAACTTTGTTTCCACTGGAAAAACAAACCTTCCTCCCAACTACTTTATCGAAGAGGCTATGGCAATAATGAAGAGGGTGAAGTGAGTGTTAGGCTTTTGATGGAAGAAGGTCGGGGGGCAAGAGTAAGAATGTCCATACTTTGCTCTGAGCACACTGGAAGTTTTGCATGCAGTTTTGGTCTCCCTATAAAAGGATGTCCTTGCCTTAGAAATGATTAAAATAAGATTCACTAGATTGAACCTGAACAAGGGTCGAGGCTTGGATTGAACCTGTGGTGTGTCGGATTTACAAGATTAATTGGTTATATTATTGAAACTGGGGGGAAAAAAAACTCTACAGGATCAAACATAAAATATTTACAAAAAATAGGTTTGGAGGGACTTGGGCCAAACATAGGCAGATGGGACTCGTGCGGGTGGGACATTTTGGTCGCCATATTCAAACTGGGCTAACGGGCCTGTTCCCACACATTATGATACTAAGACCATATGTAGTAAATGGGAAAGGAATCCATGATCAGGTTGTTGGTGGGAAGAAATTACCCCTTCACAGCCTTGCTTAGATGCATTAGATTTTTATATTAGATTCCCTCTGCAAATGTGAGTTCTTGCTGCTGTTTCAAACTGCATTTGAGAAAGTTGACAATGCGATAAAGTTTTCAACTGCTCAATGTCATTTTTAAAATTTAATTTAGCTATACAGCACAGTAACAGGCCACTTCGACCCATGACTCCGTGCCCCCCAATTTACACCCCATTAACCTACAACACCCAGTGCGTTTTGAACGGAGGGTGGAAACCGGAGCCCTCAGGGAAAACCCACGCAGACACGGGGAGAACATACAAACTCCTGACAGACAGTGCGGGATTCAGTATTTTTATGGTCTCCGAGGCAGGTTGCATATGCTTATGGGCACTGAGGAGCACATTTTTCTGCTTGAACTTTCAGTGAGAATGTACATACAGTCTTTGGTTACTGTATTAGTCTGCTAACAATATAACCTAAACTTTGAATCATGGTAGATATTTTTGAGTGCATTTGAGGGGAACCATTTTCATACTGCAGAACATGCACCAGGCAAGATTGAGAAGATGGTTCTGCAATATGTACTCAGGGCCCCTCTCTGTTTCTACCAATGAGTTCCTAAAGCAAGCTGGAGAAACCCACTAGTCTTGGGAACTGGGAAAATAACTTGAGAGTGCACGACAGCAGCCAGAGTTTGGCCAACTGGTGAGAATTATCAATGAGGTCCCTTAGTCAAACTATACCCTACTTCATGCAGTAAATACTCACTGCCTTGCAGATCACTCCCATGTGCACCTGCTGCTGAGCCTGAAGGATGGTTGGACGATTAATCAGCTACTTTTCCTCCACTCACACACTTTCAGCTATGCTAATAACCTGTTATTAACATAAGAAGAGATTAATGTTCCTGCTGCTTAAAGAGTTCAGCTGCTTTAATTGTCATTCGATACAGAACAGCCGTCGACTCCAAGCCAGTGGTGTTAGCCACAAACCATCACCCAGTGGAGAAGGTGGGCAGCTGATCAATCTCCAGTTCAGTTGCCAAATTTGGTGTTGAGTCATCTCTCATGAGGCTGGTCAGAACAAATTATGGAGCGCCTCCACTTGTCAGATAAATTGCTTCATGGAATCAAAATAGGAAACAAGAAAAAAAAATACAGTAAATAAACTAGATGGAGTGAAATGTGCTCAAACAACTTTTCAATTCGTACTAATGGATTCCACTGCCCTGAATTCTGGAATTGCATTTTTGTTGCTTGATGTCTTTTAATGACAGTGGCTAGGAATGAAACTTTGTGCACGCTGAATCTTTTTATAGGACCATAGAAAATTTTCGTCTGTGCCAAGATATTATTCTGCCTCATCCTACTGACCTGCACTGACCATATCTCTCCATGCCCCACCAATCCATGTACCTGAACAAATTCTTCTTAAATATTAAAATTAAACCCATAAACACCTCTTTGGCGGGCAGCTCATTCCACTCACCCTCCACTCTCATTGTGAAGAAGTTCCCCCGAATATTCCCCTGAAACATTTCCCCTTTCACCCTTAGCTCATGTCGTCTGGTTTGTATCCCACTAACCTCCAATAGAAAAAGCCTACTTGATTTTACTCTATCTCTACCCCTCATACTTTGTATACCTCTTTCAAATCTCCACTCACTCTTCTAAGCTCCAGGGAATAAAGTCTTGACCTTAAATTTTAAATGTAGACATACAGCTCGGTAACAGGCCCTGTTGGCCGATGAGCCCTTGCTGCCCAATTACACCCGATTGACCTACAACCCCCGCACACTTTGAAGGATGGGGGGGAGGGGTAAATCAGAGAACCTGGTGGAAACCCATGGGGGAAACTTCTTACAGGTAGCACTAATTTGAACCATGGTCGCTGGCGCTCTAACAGCATTGCGCTGACCGCTGCGCTGCGCTGACTGCTACGCTAACTGTCCCAACGTGATTCGCCTTTCCCTTGAATTCGGTTCCTCAAGCCCAAGCAACATCCTGGCAAATCTTCTCTGGCTCTTCTCTTTCAGTCTTATTGATATCTTTCCTGTCATTAGATGTCCAGGACAAAGGAGAATTGGAACACCGAACCTGGGTAGAAATGTGGGCTTTTGACACCTAATTTGAAACTTCCCACAAATATCGTGGTGGAATTAGAAGGTGAAAACAATCTGCTGGAGGAATGCAGCATCAGTTGGGGGGGGAGGGGGAAAGAATGGTCAACGTTTCAAACCCTTTATCGAGACTGAGTGGTTAGCCGAACGTAGCATTAACAAAAATTTATACAGCCGCAACATGACGTTCTGTCTTTTATACACAGCACCCTAAATGGTGAAGGCAAACATACTGTCTTTACCAGTGATCTACTTGGTAAATTGCTTTAATGGACTTGCACACCAAGATCCCTCTCTGCATCAACACCATTTACTGTACTCATTCCCCTTATGTTTAACCTCCCAAAGTAGCAGCACCCCACACATTTCCAGATTGAACTCTATCGAGCTGCTTTCTTTTTGTTATCCTCCAATCGATCTATAGCTTTGAAAATCTTCTTCACTTGGCTTAACTCCTCCAATTTTTGTCATTCACAAACTTACCAATCAGAGCCCCTACATTTGTGTTCAAATAACTTATTTACTTAGTGTGTGATTATAGTCATAGACCTTTGGCCAGGGAAAAACATGTCTCCACCACTACTGTCTGTCTTCTGGGGTCAAGCCAGTCTTCAGGATCAGACTCCGGTGAGGGGTCTTGTCAAATGCCTTTGTAAAGTCTGTGTGTACAACATCCACTGTTCTGCACTTATCAATAATATTTGCCATCACCTCCTCTCTAATGGCTTCTGATGTAAGGCTCACCAGGAAGTGTTGGATTATTTAGCAAAAACTAAATGGTGGCAGTGCTGTCGTTACCTGGGAGAGCGGAGACACAATACTGCTCCAAAGGATTCAACTACCTGATCCTAATGTCAACGGCTCTGTACAGGCTTTAAACTGCATGTTAAAGGAGCCGACAGTGTTTGTAAGTAAAATCCTGCAAACGAGGAGGTCTGCGTCCGAGATGGCAGCACCTGTGCCTGGCAGCTGCACGGGGTTGAAATCTGGGGAAGCAGGGGACTCCCGCGTAACCAAAAATGGGGAGAACACCTCTGTTGAGAGGGAGAAGCAGAGGAGATGACCTGACGGGACGATAACCACAGACCAGCAAGGGGCTCGGTGACTGAACAGCTCAGGCAACGTGATCGGAGGTCCCGGACTGGCTGTGAGCTGCTGGAGACTGGCTCATGGGAACCAGGTATCAGTGCCAGGATTTGAGAGGGTTCTGAGGGCAAAGGGGGTGGGGGGGGGTGCGGTGCGGGTGCTCCCAGGGGTCTTTGGACACTGAAGGCTTCCTGATCACGTCAGAGGTTTGGATCTGGAGCTCGGGTTGCCGATGTATCAGTCTGTTCGGCTGCAGAGACTGCAAGTTGCGCTGGAGGCAAATCCATGGACAACCAATGACTCTTCAGGGATTTTCTTTTGCTTCCTTCTTTCTCTTTTATACTTGGGCGATACTAACAGTGACTCTTTTTCTCTTATGGCAGGCAGAATGCAATTTTGTGTAATATTACTATTAGATGGCAATAAAGTAGTCTTGAATCATTCCCTTAAGCAAAGGAACAACTCTGGTCGTTCTCCAGTGTTCTGGGTCCTTGCCTGAGGCAAAAGAGGATACAAAGATTTCGATTAAGGCATTGTTCCTCTCTTGACTCTCTCAACCTATGATAGACTGTCAAAGAACTTGAATTCACTTTTACTGAGCGTAACTCTGGCTCCCAAAGGTAGTTGAAACTGGTCACAGATGCTGATCAATCACAATGGTCTGAGTAGAAGATTGTAGAGGGAGGCCTTGATCTGAATGGGTCCACGAAAGGAGATCTTTACCTCTCCGAAGCCCACATTCTTTGAAATAGAGTAAGCAAAAGGATACCACACAGATAGGAGAATGTCTAGAATTGACGGGATGTTTTCTGCTTTTCCCCCCAATCTGGGCTGGGCCGCTGAATCTGTGTTCTGCAGTACTTTCATCCAATTTCTGAAGCCCTCGGAAAAGACCAATTTTTGGAGAGCACATCCATTATTTGCACGTAGCAGAGTATCTGGGGCAGAGGAGCGCCAATTCCTGCTTACTGGCCACATGCATTGGCTGTGGGTCTCGCGCACTGTGACCCCTGCAGGTAGCAGCAGAGGTGCGGCCAGCCACGCTCCTGGGAAATGTTGCCCAGCCTTGATCCCTGATATGTATTCCCCTCAGCTTAATGCTATACCTTTGCCCTGACACACCTGTTGATGTGCTCGTACAAATGGCAACATGGCAGATGTACACATTTGTAATAGACATCTTTCCCTTAAATCTGGCGAATATTTTTCTTTCACAAGATGCTGTTTCAACAGCTTCACTGGCCTCTGCCCTCAGTGGAGGTGGAGTTTGTTATTGCAGCTCTGAAGGATGACACCCGCGGTGTGTTTCAGTGGGGAGTATGTGTGCGCACACAGACACTCGGATGGAGAAAGGCAACCACACAGCAGCATGGGTGGGCAGGACATGTATGTCAACAGGCCACGCTTTGCCAGTTATAATCAGCACACTCTGCATGACACTGGGAAGGAAAATGCCCCCAAAGTAAACTCCTCCTTGAGTCTTATAAAGTATTTTGTGGAGCTTAATAACAGGCACATTAATTAAAATAAGTCCCGTGAAATTGTTCCTGTACTTTGCTTTAAACTGTGAGTGAGAGGCAGGCAGAGGATAGACCAACATTTATGGAACCCTCCCAGTAATAGTCTCTGGTGTAAAGACTCAAGGTCTTGCACATAGTAATTTTTACATTGCGTGTAAACACATGATCCTTCCTCTTTAGCCCCTGCGAGAGGAGAGGTTGGGGATGGAGTTGAAGTGGACACGGATTGAATTAGTAACAACACAGAATTACTGGAGAAACTCAGCCAGATTTGCAGCATCCATGGGAGGTAATTATATTGTATATTACCAGTGTCTCGGGCCTGAGCCCTTTTTCAAGGAATAAGCAAAGAACTGGAAGGTATCAGAATAAAGACTGAAGACTGGCCTGGGGGAGGAGTCCAGAACAATAAAATGTGTTAATTGTATCTGATAAGAAGAAAGGTGAGAATTGATTTTGGCTCTGTGAAAGGAGAAAGAGAGAAAAGGGAAGAGAGAGAGAGAGAGAGAGAGAGAGCGAGAGAGAGAGAGAGAGAGAGAGAGAGAGAGAGAGCGAGAGAGAGATAGAACCCTGGGGGGAAAAGCCAACAGGGGGAAGAAAAAGGAAAGGGGAGGTTTAACAGAACTGGAGAAGTTGATTTTAATGCCATCCAGTTGGAGTTGTGCCCAGGTGATGTGTTTCCAATTTGTGGGTGGTTTCATTCTGGCAGTTCATAAGACTGTCAGCAAGGGATTGGGATGGGGAATTGAAATGGGTGGCATCAAGATGGAAGGCAGGTCGAGTTGTGACTACATGGATCAGGTTGTAGTGTGTGGTGTGAAAGAGATGATAGAGCTGGGTTTTGGGTTTGGGAGAGCATGGGTACAAGAAATAAGGACAAATACTGAACAACCCTCCTCTGAGCATCATGTGTTGTGTTGCAGAGCTGCAAGCCAGTATTCTACAATGTTTTCAGCCTATAGACATGTAAAATAAATCTAGTGTGTCTCCAAATGTACTTGTCACGGTAAATATGTGTATGTTTCTGCATGCACATCCAGAAGAAACAAAGCTACTTATGCAATAAATGCAGTAAATAATAATGATTGTGATCTGATTAACTTCTTTTGCACGGTGCATAAAATTGTGGCAGCAATAAGATTTGTAGACCTGATTTTTTTTGGTGATCCAATCTCAGTAAATATAACTCAGACCCTGTCCTGGAGGTAGTCTTTTCAGTTCCTGGTGTGGATTCATTAAGCACGCACTTGGTGTTTTGTTTCCCACAAGAATGATGATAATTTTTATCACGAATTCGGATTATCTTAATTGAGGATAGATTGCCTCGTATCTCTGATATCCACTTTTTCTCCTTTCAAATTATATTGCGGTGCAGGAATTTGGAAAAAAAAAGATACTTTCCCACAATTTTACATTTGAGCTTTAGTAACATTTCTTGATGTTCATGTTGCACATTGATTTAGGACAGAGATGAAGAAAAATAGTTTTTCCCAGAAAGTAGTGAATGTTTGGAATTCTCTAACCAGGGAAGTGGTTGAGGCTGCTTCATTAAACATATTTAAAATTCAGTTAGATAAATTTTTACATGATAGAGGAATTAGAGGATATGGGGAGAAGGCAGGTAGGTGGAGTTAGGTCATAAATTAGATCAGCCATGATCGTATTGAATGGCGGAGCAGGCTCGATGGGCCATTTTTGGCCTACTCCTGTTCCTACTTCCTATGTTCCTATCTCTGAATAAGCAGAATAAACAACTAAAACGTCAAAATTACATTCCAATGACGGTGGAAAGCAACAACTGCTTTTGTTACTGGGATTAAAACTTTAAAACATGGCAAATCCAGTCCTGTCCTCAGTTGAATGTGTGAGTCATTCAATGCAGTCATTTAAAAAAAAATTGAATTGGACGTGACCCACGTGATGCCCGATTACACCCAATTAATCTACGACCCCACACGTTTTGAAGGGTGGTAGGAAACTGGAGCATTCAAGGTAAACCAACGTAGACACAGGGAGAACCTACCATCTCCTCCCTACAGTCAGCACTGAATTCAATCCCAGGTCGCTTCTATTATAATAGCATTGCACTCACCACTACACTATCCGTGCCGCCCTACGCTAACTGCTGCACTTGTTTGTGCTTTGAAATCTACCTCTGTAATTCATTTCCACTGAAATCAAAGAAATTGAATTTCAAAGGATGTGAGATGGCCCTGGAATAAACTCATTTTTGCCAAACCTACTTTTTTTTTTCCTGAACGTTGGCACCACCATACCAGACAGTGATGCAACCAGTCAGAATGCTCTGCATGGTACACCTGTAGAAGTTTACGAGAGTCTTCAGTAATATATGAAATCTTCTCACAAAGTATAACCACCGGCAAGCCTTCTTTTTTTTTAAAAATTTTTTATTTTTCACACCATAAATCACCTTCTTCATGATTGCATCAACATGGAGTCTCTAGGACAGATCCACAGAGATGTGGACAGCCAGGAATTTGAAGTTATTGACTCTCTCAACTCCTTATCTCTCAGTGAGGAATGAATGGTTCATGTTCTCCTGATTTACAATAATCTCCTGATTCACTCCAAGCCCAGTCATGGGAAGAGATTACAATGTGTAGAGAGGAAAAGATCCCTGGATGTGCTTAAAGCCTCCTTGAAGAACTGCTTCATTCCCACTGACTCCTTGACCTTTGGTCCAGGAAGTAAATGATGGAGTGGAAATCCTTGAGGCCAAGCATCAGAAGAATGCAAAGCTCCCCCGTGAACATTTCTTTCTTCTAGAATTGACAGCCAGCATTTTCTTGTTGTGTTTCCTCACCCCTTCTACTAAGATGGAAAAATCAGAAGTGTCGTCATCTAAAATGTTTCTTCTTTCACAGACGCTGAGAATTTTTTTTCCTTTTTTTATATAAAAAAACGCTCATCTTCCCTCTGGCTCTATAACCATGAGTACTTTGTTCTTTAATCTCAACCCAAGTCAGAATTTCATTGGACTCACAATAGGGGGCATTATTATGACATCAAAGAAATTTGAGTTAGCAATCAGACAAAAAAAACCCTTCAAGATGCAGATATTTAATTCTGAGAACCTATATGTTGTTAGCAATGTTCAATAAAGCCAAGAGTTCCTAGCTTGATGGGTTAATTTGGTTTCTCAGAGCTGGCCATTTCCAAGGATTAAATGTGAAGCTATGATTGAGGCTACACCTGCTTAATAGTGGTTGTAATTACCTGATCAATCATCTGCTGGTGAAGGGATCAAGAGAGTAAGGTTGATTTCTGATGTCAATGCAATTGACGTCAAAAGCATTTTCCATGTTTGATCTCTTGAGTTTAAATACCAAGGCAGATGTGGAAGTCAGCTGTGCTGGCGTAGTTCCTTGTAAACCCAGTTTGCTGTGAACATTAGCCAGCGAGCCTTGTCCCAAGGACCCTGGGGATGAAAGCATCCATTAGGTGAGGTGAAACTTCTCTTCACAATGGCTGTAAGGGGAGGCTGATCTTTCCCGTTCCTGTGCTCAGTTCCATCTGAAATGCTCATGCCTTTTGGAGCAGCTTGCTGACTTGGGAATAATGGGATTATTGGATAAATAGGGCTCAAAGAATTATGGAGGATCCCTGCCATTAATCACATGGTACCTTTGACCTACTAACTTCAGATGGGTGGTACAGTAGCATCAGAATCAGGACTGCCAGGTTGGGAAATAGCAGGCTGTGAGATTAATGTAATCTTGGGTCTCATGAATGAAATGAAGACTTTAATCCAGAATATTCTCTATATACATATTAGTTTGTATTTTCTATATAACTGTACAACTCAGATGATCCAAAAATGGTCGGGACCGGGCCTAATCTACGATATTTTCGGAGAACTGGTCATTTTATTAAAAAAAACAGCCCAGTAGCAAAAGCAAATCACTTGTAGCAGTGTTTGAACAATAATGAACAACAAATGAAGCCTTTTTAAGCATGAAATAATGTTTAACTCTCACCAAAACACAACCTGAACAAAATAAGATGAATCCAACACCACAAACTCAAAATTCTACTCCGAAGTTTTTTAGAATCAGAATCAGGATTTATTGTCATGAACAAGTCATGAAATTCAGTGATTTGAGACAACATCATAGTGTTGTCTCCATCGGGCACACAAAACTCAAAACGGTCAACCAGTTTACCTATCTCGGCTGCACCATTTCATCAGATGCAAGGATCGACAATGAGATAGACAACAGACTCGCCAAGGCAAATAGCGCCTTTGGAAGACTACACGAAAGAGTCTGGAAAAACAAGCAAATGAAAAACCTCACAAAGATAAGCGTATACAGAGCTGTTGTCATACCCACACTCCTGTTCGGCTCCGAATCATGGGTCCTCTACCGGACCACCTACGGCTCCTAGAACGCTTCCACCAGCGTTGTCTCCGCTCCATCCTCAACATCCATTGGAGCGCTCACACCCCTAACGTCGAGGTACTCGAGATGGCAGAGGTCGACAGCATCGAGTCCACGCTGCTGAAGATCCAGCTGCGCTGGATGGGTCACGTCTCCAGAATGGAGGACCATCGCCTTCCCAAGATCGTATTATATGGCGAGCTCTCCACTGGCCACCGTGACAGAGGTGCAGCAAAGAAAAGGTACAAGGACTGCCTAAAGAAATCTCTTGGTGCCTGCCACATTGACCACCGCCAGTGGGCTGATAACGCCTCAAACCGTGCATCTTGGCGCCTCACAGTTTGGCGGGCAGCAGCCTCTTTGAAGAAGACCGCAGAGCCCACCTCACTGACAAAAGGCAAAGGAGGAAAAACCCAACACCCAACCCCAACCAACCAATTTTCCCCTGCAACCGCTGCAATCGTGTCTGCCTGTCCCGCATCGGACTTGTCAGCCACAAACGAGCCTGCAGCTGACGTGGACTTTTTACCCCCTCCATAAATCTTCGTCCGCGAAGCCAAGCCAAAGAAAGATAGTGTGAATATTGTTTAATAACCATCTTACAACATTAAATAAAAATAAATATTGTGCATGAAAAATAAGGCAGGGTTTTGGTTCATTGCTGATTCAGTAATCTGACGGCAGTGGGGAAGAAGCTGTCCTTGAGCCGTTGAGTGCTCGTCTTTCGGTCTTTCCAAAATTCCAAATTTTTTTTCAACCTGTGACATCAGTTTGGCTCTGAAAAAAATTGGATAACTGAGGATTTCTGACTGTTTCGGATATCGTCATCTATCCAAAATTTTTCGGAGGCGAAATGATGCTATTTCAGCTTCAAATTTTTTTGAATGAATGAAGGATTTCTATATTTTTCTGAAACCCTCAATTATCTGAAAAGGTTTTCGGAGCCGGACAGACGTAGCTTCTGGATCCATAAAATTTTGGACAACTGAGGATTTTGGATAATCCAATTATTCGGAGTTGTACTGTATGTGTGGAGAAACCTTTTATCTGGTTGTATATGTTCATTCAAATAATAATAAATGAATTTAAATACCAGGAGAATTTCTAGACTTTCCCGGGAGCCAGAGTGTCCATCTAATGCTGTACGTAGGCAGACCAATGCAAAATAGGAGAAATAGACATCAGGAAAGGTATTTTAAGCCAGGGAGAGTATTCATTTTTAATCTCTGCTCCACGATGTTAATTTAAAGTCTTTTTTCCTACCTTTTCCTTCTCGCCTGCCTGCAGTAGTCCCTCTAAGTATGATGGGGAGAACTCTAGTTTTAATGGGGTCTAATTGAGGTTACAAGACCACGATTTGTGTGGTTCAGCAACATTCTGATCTGTTTCCTGCAAAACCCCAAGCCATTCACTTTAAGGCCCTGCGCCAAAATGGCTGACATCCAGACCTTGCAGCAAAAAAAATGAAAATTGGTTCCTTTGATTTAAACATCAATTGTTATTATAAAGCATGTTGCATGTATGTTTGTGTAACCTAACAGCTTGTCGTTGTTTTAAGAAAAATCTTGCCACAGTCAATAGCCAGTCTGTGAATGGACAGATAATATGCCACCCAGAATCAAATAGCCATCAATTGAAATTTCCTTGTCAGTGAAGCAGGACAGGGGTGTGTGATTCAGTATAATTTGGTGGCAGGGTTGTGAACAGAGGGCAGCTGTGCTGATGTTAGAATGGGCAGGGAATCAGGAACACTACCCTCTTGGGGATTAGGATGGGAGGTTCAGGGTTTGTTTAATCTTCTGAGACGAATTCAAACAGTACAGCACCCTCTCCCTCAAAACAACCAGGCCTGGTTGGTGGCTGGGAGACAATAATTGAGTGACAACTCGACACTGCTAGGGGTTAATGCTGGGGGTATAATCCCGAGGGTTGGATGGGGCCTATTAATATTGGGTGCAGAGAAGGTTGGAGCTGGGTTGCGAAGTGTGAAAGAAGCAAATCCAAAGCTGAAAGGACAAAGAGTGCCTTGTGACTGTAGAAAGGCTTTGCTATTTCCTCAGGACCACACAGAATGCCAAAATATGGTTTTAAAAAAAAAGCTTCTTGTCCTTAGTCTTGCCAGTGGAATGAATCTCACTTAGGTTGGTTCCATCTATGCTGAGTTATAATTGGAATTTTAATTCCAAATTCGGAGCTTGGCCTTTGAATATAATGTGGGATTCCATTAATTTGGAGTATACCACATCTAGCATGTCAGAGAATGTGAACATGGACGATACATGCCTGGTTGGGCTTGTCTAAAATCTTGTCCATTGCTTTGCTTTCTATTTGTGAACTAAACCAAATTTTCTGCAAAATTCTGGGAGCTGTTTGGATAAGATGTATAGTAAAGCCCCTGATATTCGGTACCTATGGGGGATTAGTGGATGCTGGAGAAATGAATTTTCCAGTGTTGCGTGATTGGCAAACTAATAGTGAGGCATGCCAATTTTTAACTTCTGTATTTTTAAAATCTATTTATTTTTCGTGAGGCATTCAGTTGCTTGAATTCTGGATAATAGTTTTACTGTAAATGGTATAGATCAAAAACAAATTCCAATATGAATACTTGATGAATACTTCATCAAAAGCTCCCTTCAGCTTAGAGTCTGACAATCCATAAATATTCATCCTTTTGTATCAAATTTTCCTAACTATCTTTCTCAAAGATGTGTCTTACATTAAGGACCAAATTTAGGACCAAATATTCGATTATTAAAACAACAAATTACCCATGAATAAAATGGAAACATGCAGAAAAACTATAAATAATAAAATTTATAAAAACTATGCTTTGAACCAGGCCATTTGTATTAGTTGCCACTAAAAGAAAGGTCAAAAACCAAACTAACTACCGTACATAAAGTTATCATATTGCTCTAAGAGCAGTGGTTCTCAAACTTTTTCTTTTCACTCACATACCACCTTAAAGTAATCCCTCTGCCATAGGTGCAGTAAGGGTTTACTTAAAGTAGCTTGTGAGTGGAAAGAAAAAGTTTGAAACCACTGTTTTAATCGTACGTAAGTATCTCGTTATGTGCACGGTTTCATAACACCTGAGGAAATGGGCCAATAACAATTTTTTTCAAGCAAAATATTTCAGTAATAATTGCATCTAGAGCAGTGGTTCTCAACCTTCCCCCCACTCGCATACCACCTTACTAATCACAGAACACCTATGGCATAGGCATTACTTCAAGTGGTAGGTGAGTGGAAAGAAAAGGTTTGAAAGCCACTGCTCTTAGTGGGAACATTCTATGTACAGATCCCATTGTGGCTCCACCTTAGAAGAAATGCAACATGACTAAGGGATTTCTTCAAAATTGTTTGAGATGTCTTGAGATCATAGAGGAAACTTTAGAAAAGCTTGAGTCTTTTTTCTTTCAAGATACATTTGTTTTTGTAAATGCCAATTACCCATCATCCTGAATATTCACCAGTATAACGTGCATTAAAATTATAAAATTTGGATGAAATATTGACTGCACAATAATGCACATTTGAAAGATTTATGAAATCCTATCAGAAGCATCTTTTGTTATGTGAGATGCCTGAGCCAAGAGTCGTGAGAGGTTCTGACCTAATGACTGATTGTGGAGCCAGTAAATCACTGAGACCTTTTAAATGAAAGGTGATGATATTTCAGCATTATATATTGCTGCTCTTGCCAACCAGTGTTTTGGCAACGTGAAGATGTTGCAGTGTTCTGAGATGATGTACTCCAATCATGCGATCGTGGGGCTCAAACAGGCTACATTTCAATTCTGAATGGCATTGGATGCATATTTGCAATGTGGCCATTTCCACCATGTGGATAGGAATGTTAAACATTGATGTACTTTTGACTTGTTTTCATCGATTATTCTCATGGTGATTAACTGCTACCAAGTATCATCGAATCACAGTTAAAGTTTTACAGCATGTAAACAGGCTCTTCAGCCCAGCTTGTCCCTAATGATAAATTTGTCCACTTAAGCTCATCCCATTAGCCTTTGTTACGCCCAGATCTCTCTGAAACTTTCCTATCCAAGTACCCGTTACGTACTTTAGCATCATGAGTCTGGACTTTGTCCTCTGCCTCGTTCCGCCACTCTCTGTCGAAATTAGGTGTCCCTTAAGTCTGTAATAAATCTTTCCCCACTTCCCTTAAATCTACGCCCTCTAGTTTTGGATTTCCCTTCCCCGGGGAAAAAGACTATGAATATTTATCTTATCGATGTCTTGCATGATTTTTTTTGCTCTGTAAGAGCCCTCCCCAGGCTCTTGCATTTCAGGGAGAAAAGAACCTTACTATCTAGCCTCCTTATAATGAAAGGCTACCAGTCTGAGTAACATTCCCGAGAAGCTTTTCTCCACTCTTTCCAGCTTAATGACATCTTATAGCTGGGTGACCAGAACTGCACATAATAGTCCAAGCATAATCTCGGCAGCTTCTTGTCCAGTTATAACATGACATCCCAGCTCCAGTATTCAATGTCCTGACCTACGAAGGTAAGCATGCCAAATATCTACTTCATCCCCCCCTCTCCATTCTGTAACAGAATGAAACATTGCTATAAAGTGATATTTATCTGTGCATCTCAACTGTTGGTGGCAGAGAGTACTCCCTCATTTCTATTATTTTATCAAGAACCTGGTGCAATTTGTCAAGTTTTTTTTGGAAAAAAACAGGATTCAATGTGCACTGTGTTAATGTGAAAACGTTTTATCAATTCCTAATTCTGTTGTGTTGATGCAATAATAGATGGGATTATATTTTAGTTCACCACCTTGGAGTTATCAAAAACATTCTCTACAAGTGACCAAAATCTTCACTATTCTGTACTCAACAATGACCTGCTGTCTTCAAACTATTCACAACATATTATTTGGCTATTCCAATCTGAAATGTTTTGATATATGTTTTCAATATTTTGAAATTGAAAATTCAAATGTGTGAACAGAGAACTTTCGTGTACCATTTCTGTGCCACTAATGATGGCAAATTAATCTAATCCCATCTGACTGACCCATAGCCCTCTGGTTTTTTTAAAACGCTGAGAGTGGGAGGTCCTTGAACTGCACTGAAGAGGGGTTTTTGGGGCTCATGGAAGAAGCATATACTATGGTGACATTTAAGAGGCATTTTGACACATGAATGTACAAGGAATGGTGTATGTCTAAGTTCCTCTTGTATGTCACTATCATATCTGGTTCCACCACTACCCCCTCCCCACCCCCCCCCCCCCCACCATACCCCGGCAGTGTATTAGAGGCACCTTTGTTTTAAAACAAACTTGCTTTGCACATTCTCCTTTCAACTTTAAACTCCTCTCACCTTCAAGTTATATACTGTAGAAATTGGCATTTCCATCCTGATGGAAAGGCGTTGACTGTCTACACCTCTTAGATGTCTGTTGCATCTTCTCATTGCCTCTAATGCTCCAGGGAAAACAATGCAAGCTTGTCTACCTCTTATTGCAACTAATATCTTGAATCCATTGAAACACAAAAATTGTAAATGCTGGAACCTTGAGCAATTAATGACAAGCTGGAAGAACCCAATGGATCAGGGAGTATACATGGAGGGAAATGGTCAGTTTTGGGTCAGGAGACATTTCCAAAGCCTCTGCACCCTTCCTGTAATCTGGTGACCAGAACTGTACACAATCTTCCAAAGTTGTATACAGGTGCAACACGACAATAACTAAAGTAATGGGCTTTTTTTTAAAATGGCACAGTTTTATTTGTGAATAAATTAGAATTCTAAAATTAGAGTTTGGAACATGGAGGTGGCCTGAACTCCAACGACCAAGTCTTAACTATTGCCTTTAAAGTCTGCCAGTGCAATCATCTATGTAGATAGTTTTTTTTTTCGAGTGTGGCAGCAGAAATGCCTTTATTTCTTACTATTGTACAGTCAATGTTTCATGTTTGTGATGAGAAGTATGTATCTCAGAGCATATTTCTAAATAGTAATTAGTTATCAAATGTAGTTATTATGGATTTATTTCAAATTGATGTAAATGATAACCAATATCTATTATCCATAGTAAATTCATGCTGTTTTATTTCAAGTTGTTTAGATATTGTGAACATTTGGAGTCAACGATGTTATTAAAATTAGAAGAAATAAAATTGCATTCACACTATAAGATATAGAATATCCCTAAAAGCTTTGCATTCATTGTCTTACTTTTGAAAGATTTTTCAGGTTCTAATATAGTAAATAAAGCAGCCAGATTGTGCATAACAAGTTCTTTAAAATAACAATGAAATGTGGTGATGAAGTTAGGGGAGCACACAAGGAAAACTTCACTGCCTGTTTTCAAAAGAATGTGTGTTGACGGTTCTCATTTCAACATCTGAATTAGAGTGTCTCCTGACACTTTAGAGCTCTCTCAGTAGTGAAAGGAAATGTCACAATTGCCATTGTGTGCATGTTTGAGAATTGTATTTGGAACATAGAACAATACAGCAGAGTACAGGCTCTTTGGCCCTCGAGGTTTTGCCAACCTATACATTCCTTCCTTTAAAAAAACTACTAAACCACCCCACCACCCCGTAACTCTATTTTTCTCTCATCCATGTGTCTAAGAGTCTCTTAAATGCCACCAATATTTCAGCCTCCACCACCATCCTTGACGAGGCATTGCAGGGACCCATAACTTTCTGTGTAAAAAAAAAACATCCCTGATATCTTCCCTAAACTTCTCTCTCTTCACTTTGTACAAATGTCCTCTGGTATTGCTGATCCTGCCCTGGGAAACAGGTGCTGGTGTCTACCCTATCTATGCCTCTCATAATCGTGTAGACGTTTATCAAGTCTCCTCTCATCCTTCTGCACTGCAAAGAGAAAAGTCCCAGCTCTGCTAACCTTACCTCATAAGACTTGTTTGCCAATCCAGCCAACATCCTGGTAAATCTCCTCTGCACCCTCTCTGTAGCTCCTACATCCTTCCTATAATGAGGTCACTAAAACTGTGGTCTTACTAGAGATTTGTAGAGTTGTAACATGAGCTTTCTACTCCTGAATTCAATCCCTCTATTAATGAAGCCCAGCATCCCATAGGCCTTCATAACGATCCTAGCAACCTGTGTTGTGACCTTGAGTGATGCATCACTTTGAAACCCCTAAGGTCCCTCTGTTCATCCACATTAACCCTGTACTCAGCCTTCTGGTTTGTCCTTCCAAAATGCATCACCTCACACTTATCCAGATTGAAATCCATCTGCCACTTTTCTGCCCAACTCTGCATCCTGTCTATATCCTTTAGTAACTTTCGCCAACCTTCAGCTCCAACCACAACTCCTCCAACTTCATGTCATCCGCAAACCTTCTGACCCATCCTTCCGCCTCTTCATCCAGGTCACAAAAAAATCACAATGAGCAGGGGTCCCACAACAGATCCTTGCAGTACTCCACTAGTCACTGACCTCCAGGCAGAATGGTCTTCTTCCTCTATTACTCTCTGCTTTCTTCCTACAAGCCAATTTTTTTATCCACACAGCCAAAGTTCCATTGATTCCATGCCTCTCGATGAGTCTCTCTTGGGGGACCTTGTCCAATGCTTTGCTAAAATCCATGTAGATCACGTCTCCCATCCTTTTCTTTTGTTACCTTCTCAAAAAACTGAGATTTGTGAGGCATGTTGACGATCCTTGAGTAAAGTGTTCTTCTCCAAATGGTCATAGATCCTATCTTAAAGGATCCTCTCCATTAGTTTGCATACTACTGATGCAAGACTCACCAGTCTAGAGAAACCTCTCTATTACATTTTTTTTAAACAAGGGGAGTACATTTGCCATTCTGCAGTCCTCCAACACATCCCCTGCAGCCAAAGAGGATTGAAAGATCATAGCTATTCCCTCAGCTTTCTCTTCTCTCACTTTTGTGTTTCACCCAATAAAGGAATGGACTGTGTTCATATAAAATAATAGAAGCTTCTGGAAAGTATTATTCTGAGACATCGGAGTTCTCTCTGCATTGGTGTGGTAAACAGACTGTAAATCCCAGCAGTTACTTGTGTTTATTCAGGAACATAAACAAAAATAAGCTGTTGTCAATCTCCCTTGTTAAATGGGACAGCGAAAGGTGATTGTGTTTTACTAATCCCCTTTCACTATTCATTAAAGCTCACCCATTCTGCCACTGGCCCTAAGACGCTGCTGACAGAAGAAACTACCTCAACAAACGAGCACCAGAATTCTTGTCACAGCTCAGCAAAGACAAGCTGGCTATCTGTTTATCAAACTGTCTGCAGTCCCTGATGGCCTGAGGTTTGAAAACATGCAACGCTCAATTTAACTCTCGCTAACGTGGTCTTGCCAGATTTTAATTGTTGCGTTGTTTTCATTTCTAGCTGGTGGAAAGTACTTTGTTTTAGCATTAACTTAGTCAAGAAACCTGGAGACGTCGTCGCAGCTTTAACACCTCAGCTGAATTGGGATCTATTTTTCTCGGAGGTGTTTAATCCATTCGATCCAAGGTGAACACCAGAGGATGAAGTACATTAGTTTTGTTGCATGGTGATCCTTCTGAATGTTCACCTCAGCTGGAGAGTACATGTTTGGCATGGTGGCCAACAGTCGAAACAACATAATAAGGAAAAACATTCAGCAGGTGGTGTGCAGACAGTGACCGGCATGGGAGGGTCATGTCATTTTACCAGGTGACCTTTAGCCTGTGCAGGATGTAGGAGCAGTGGACCATCAGAGCAGCGTGGGGTTTTTTGCAAGCTCTCTGTCTTCAGCATCAGAAAGCTGAAATTTTAAATTATAGGAGAACACAAGTTTGTAAGTTCAACTGATGCTACACTGCAGGACAGAAGCAGTGCTTCTGATGGAGGGAGCAACCTTTTAATGTTACCCCAACATCCCATGGGTTTGAAACGTGACAAAAAGACCTGGCACTCTTTCCAAGAGCAGTATGTTCTCTGGTGTTCTGGCCAATGCTCTTCTCGCAATTAATTCCACCAGCGCGCAAGTGGATAATAATTTCCTTCACTTTGATCTTTGGGGGGGGACGTGGGAAAGGACAGGATTAGCACTGTGTGAGTGTGCTTATTCCTGAAGATTGTATAAGGATTTCTTGATGTTAAATTAATTAATACCTTATCATGGCAAAATATTAGATGATGCTCCAGATTCAAGATGTAAGATTCAATTTATTGTCATGTAATAAAAACAGTGTCAGTTTACACAAAATTTCTTTCATCTGCTGTCAGGCAGAAAGATTCGCCATCAGCAGAAATTGCCTGAAGGGCCTCTTACAGACAGAGAAAGAGAAGCAAAAGAGAGTCCCCCCAAAGTCACCCAATATCCTGAGATTCACCTCCAGCGCCCCCGCAGCCACACAGAGTCTCGTCCCAACCATCGGCAGCCTGAGCTCCAGGTCCGAACCTTGGATACAGTGACCTCGACACCCTTTCACATCCTGGTTCTGATACGTGGTACCCCCTCAGCCAGTTTTGAGTCAGTTTCCAGCTGTCCGCAGCCTGGTGTGGCTCCCTTGACCGCAGTTCTCCAACAGCCCAGACCCTCTGTGGGTTCCTCGCCTCGAGTCACCAGCAAGCCTCTGCGGTTCTTTCAGAAGTTGTTAAATGGTCACCACTTTTCAAATAAAACATGGTGCAAATTGTGATCTTTTGAAGTTTGTTCTGCACTCTAGGGGATAGGGTTTGAAAGGCGAGGTCAGAGTTCTCCTGGGGGACTAGAGATAGAGTATGAGAATGAGGAGGAGGTTATGTGATAGGTCTGTTGGATCGAGCCACACACTATATCCCATAGCTGGGATTCTACTTATCTTGCTGGTGTCAGATGATCCTGTGACCCAGGTGTGTTGTGTACAGCCAACAACATGTCTGATATCCCAACACACATCAAGATGTTGTTAGGACTAGCGGGCTTGGGTTTAGCGAGAGGCTGGTCTTTATTCTCTGGAACCTAGGAGGCTGAGGGGTGACCTTACAGATATTTAATTACATTTTTAAATTAGCTATACAGCGCGGTAGCAGGCCCTTTCAGCCCACGAGGCCGTGCCTGCCAATTACACCTGATTGACTTCCACCCCTGGTACGTTTAGAAGAGTGGGAGGAAACTAGGGCACCCAGCAGAAACCCACGCAGACACAGGAAGAACATACAAACTCCTTACATCCACCGCCAGATGCATACCCGGTCAGCTGTTGCTGCAACAGTGTTGCGCTAACTGCTACGCTAAACGTGCCACCCTTATAAAATCATGAGGAGTGAGGATAAAGTAAATGCTTATTTGTTTTTCTCAGGGTAGATGATTCTTGAATGATGGAGCATAGATTTTAGGTAAGAGGGGAAAGATTTTCAGAAGGACCTGAGTGGAAACTTTTCCCAATCTGGAAAGGAAACTATAGAAGTTAATATAATTTCCACATTCAAAAGAAATTTGGACAGGAAGGGTTCAGATGGATATGGATAAAAATGCAGGCCAATGGCCCAGCCCAGAATGCCAATTTGGTCAGCATGGATAAATTGGCCCAAAGGAACCTAGTCCTGCTGTTCGACTCTCTGGTTTGAATAAAATGCCTCAGCGGTGGGATAAAATGCCTTCCCACACTGCCACGTTTTTGTAACTGTGCAATCGCTTCTCCTTTTTGATCGCTGCACAGGCTGAATGAAAAGCAGAATTATGGTGATGGTGGGGGGGAGGCGGGGAGTGCATGGGTAAATGGAGCATCAGAACAGGAATTAGACTGGAAGCATTCAGGTGGATTTGCACACCTGAGCTGCAAGTAGTTGAGCTGTAATAGAATAGTTCAAAGTTCAGACTGATTGTCAGACTACCTCCATGATATCATATACAACCCTGAGATTCCTTTCCCTGTGGACTAGGCAGAATTGCAACTCTCTGGAGGTCAGGAATGAACCAGAACGGCGGTAAGCGTTACTCAGTGGTCAACTTGATAAAGGGCCAGTGAGGCCTGTCACGAGGTAAAGCCACAGGCCATGGCACAGCCCAAGAATAAAGCAAGGGCAGTGGGTCTAACCCTGCCTCCTATCCCACCAGCCGGTTTGAAACGCCGCTTCCAGCGATCCAGCTGGTTTCCCGTCCAGTGACCGTGGATTGTCTTGCTTTCTTTGGAAAAAAAAGAGAAAATTTGCCCAGTTTTTTTTCTCCCAGATCATAATAAAAGAAACTCCTGTTCCATTCATCTGAAGCACACAGGGAAAAGAAGGAATGTCAACATTATGATCTTGGCAGTGCCATTTCCACCAGAGATAGAGATCAAAGGCAAATGAACCCCAAATCCTTTGGCTTGTTTTTTTAAGAGTTCCACGACTGGCTCCAGTTGGTCCCAAGCCACAACCAAGCAGTGAGTTGGGACGACTCAAATCATCCTGGTTTTCATTCCATCCTCTGGCTCTGTGCAGAGACTAATTATGTGCACGATGTTTTTTTCCCCCCCAGTTTAGTCATTTTACCACTAAATTTCTTTCCCGAAGGGGAATGGCTACGATTCAAAAAAAGGATGGAGGTATCTGAATCCTCCTTTCGACCCATTCATTTCCCACTGAGGATCAGCAAGCCCGTGAACCGAGGGGGGCGGCGGCAGAGCCGACCACCACCAGCTCCCGGCCTTCAGGGCACAGCTGTGGCTTCCAGCCACAAACGGCCAATGCCAGAGCCCTTTGGCAGAACAAAAGGGCCACTATGGATCCATTTGGGTTTTTGTAAATGTAAATTGAAGTGGGGATACTGATGTTTATCAGCAGCGCTGCCCCCCCCACCCCCTGTTCGAGGGGAGCCTGAGTTCCGAGTTCCCGAGCTGATCTGGGGCGAATTTAACGAGTCTGGATTTGGCTCCTGTGGATCATCGGACAGAACAATGTTTAGTTATTCCAGGACTTTATTTGGGGGTGGGGGGGGAGATATTATTATTCGTTCTGCTCACAGAATCTGACCCCTCTCTCTCTCTCTTTCTCCCTTCTCGCGTTCTGCCCCAAACTCTGGATACTTGACCCCCTTCCCAGCTGTTCACGAACCTCGCTGCAAGTCAGTCATTAAAATCCTTCCCAGCCACAATCCACCTCCTCATATTCAGCGAGTTAGCAAGTTGCAAATCGATACTTGAGTTACGACCCTCCCACCTGATTCCCCAGTGCAAAGATTTAATGAAGCCTCTTACTGTCTGATCCGTTTACTTTTCGGTCAACCCATTGCTGCATAAGTTCTGTTCAAACTTCCTGGGGGGAGAAAAGAAAACCGGTTCCAATGCAAATTTAGCCTGATGTTTCAGTGGAGGGGGAAGTGTTCATTTCTGCGAAGACGGGTGCTCCTTCCATCAGAATCCCTCGGTGTCGAAGGCTTTGTGTGTGTGTGTGTGTGTGTGTGTGTGTGTGTGTGTGTGTGTGTGTGTGTTTGTGTGCGTCTGTGTGTGTGTGTGTGTGTGTGTGTGTGTGTGTGTGTGTGTGTGTTATGTGTGTGTGTGTGTGTGTCTGAGCCACACGCAGCGATGACCAATGTCAGCACATGGCTTGGCACTGCCGAGATCTCGACACAGGAGGGCAGAGGCAGGTGAGCACAAGGTGCCCACATGACATGATACTGGAACATGTGGCCACACCTGGCTGGGTTCTTGTGCTTCGGCGGAGGTACCTCGAAGAACCAATGAGCCAAGCGGCACAGAAATGAGGGTCTCCTCGTCAGTGGCACTTTCACTTTTGAAAAAAAAAATTAGACATATAGCATGGTAACAGGCCTAGGAGCCCACACCGCCCAATCACGCCCACTTGACCTACAACCCCCAGTGGTGGGACGGAGCCCCCGAAGGAAACCCACGCGGACACGGGAAGAGCGTCCAAACTCCTTATAGACAGTGTGGGATTTGAACCCTTGTCTTGGTTGCTGGCACTAATCCCCATCCTAACTGTGCCGCGCCCTTTATTTCAGAAAAGCCAAATCATACGATAATAAATGGTCAGAATCTTAAGCATTTCAATCTTGTGATAGTTTTTTGTTTTCTCCGGTTCAAAGCTCTAAAGGCAATGGTACTTATGTTTTCTGCCTTAATTTCCTGTTGCAGTCTTCAGCTGGCAGTCTGTGCTGGTGAAGTTCAGTTGGTGAAACACCCACTTACATTCTTAGAAATTTATGGTACAGAAGGAGGCCATTTTGGCCTTACTGTAAAAGATGCTCCGAGTTTTTCCCAACTCTCCGTCCGCGGCATTGTATGGCTATTCACATGCTCATCAAGGGATCTTGAAAGTTTGATCCGAGCTTGTGGCCAGATCATCTTTTATTCAGCTTAATGAATCCATCTTGACCATTGAGCATTCATTGGCACCAATCACATTTCAATCCCATTTCAGAATCAGAATTTATTATCATGAACTTTGTTGTTTTGCAGCATCATTACTGAGCAAATATTGCTATAAAAGAACATTTCAAAAATAAATAGTTAAAGAAAATAGGAGAAAGTGAGGGAGCATCTGTGGTTCATAAAGGCCCCAGGTCAGATCCTCAGATTGACACCCAGGAATTTGACCCTCTCCATTGCTGACCTCTCAATGAGGACTGCTTTGTGTTCTCCTGATTCCCTCCTGAAGTCTACATTCAGCTCCTTGGTTTTGCTAACATTGAGTGAAAGGTGGTTGCTGTGACACCACTAGACCAGCTGATCTATTTCCCTCCTGTATGTTTCCTCATTGCCATCTGTGATTCTGCCAAAGACCATGGTGTCATCAGCAAATTAGTAGATGGCATTTGAATTGTGCCTGCCCACAAAGTCCAGGGTGTGGAGTGAGAAGAGCCGTGGGCACGCATCCTTGAGGTTCTTCTGTGTTGATTGTCAGTGATGAGTATCGTTGTTTTGGATTTGTACTGAGTGTGGTCTTTTAATGAAGGAAAAAGGGATCCAGTGGCAGAGGGGGTTGCAGAGGGGCATGTTTCGGAGCTTATTGTCCAGTACTGAGAGAATGATAGTGTTGAAGGCTGAGCTGAGTAGCTAGATGTATGTGTTGCTGTAGTCCAGGTGATCCAAAGCTGAGTGGAGAGCCAGTGATATTGCATCTGCTGTGGAATGATTGTGAAGGTAAACAAATAGCAGTGGGTCCAGATCTTTACTTAGGTATGTGTTAGTTCTGCCCAGACACATTTTGTCCTCCCATCTATTCTCCTTGGATTCTCGCAGTTACCTTCATAATACAGTGGCCAATTAACGTACAAACCCGCATACTTTGGGATGGGTGATGCACCTAAAATACTCGGGGAAAACCCAAGCAGTCTGAATGTTCAAACTCCATATTGACAGCTCTTGAATCAAGATTCATCTTTGCATTCTGGAACTGTGAGGCAGCAGGTTCCACTTGCCATGTCACGGGGCTAACCAGGCAATGAATTCTGAATCTCCAAAACTTTACAGGTAAATACAGTTTATTTAATTCTCCTTCAATCCATCTATCAATTCATTGAAGTTATGTTCTTGTTATTGAAATGTTTGTGATGAGAAAAGTCCTTCCTGTTCACCCTGTCTAGGCTTTTCATAATTTTAAACAATTAATTCTCCATTCAGTGTCTTTTGTTCCATGTTAAGTTATTGGCCTGATCAGCCTTCTCTCCTGGCTGTAATTCTTCAATGTCCTCCAATGTAAATTTCATTTCCAGAAAGTTTGAAAGCAAGAACTGCTTCAATAATTCCCCTGTGGTTCTAATCCTGCCAGCCCCCCTTTGCGATGGAATGTCTTTGTATTGTAGTCCAAGTCTGATTAGAAACCTGTGCTAATCACTAGATTAGATTTTTTTTTAAATGAGTATCAGTTAAACTCAAACTGAGAGTCGCATTCTAATCACTGCCAATGGTCACTTGTCATAACTCCTAATTCTGTGTTTCAAACCATGAATTCATTCTTGGCCAGCACAATGGGTTCCCTTCAACTCTTGACTCGGCATCCTTTAACCAAGATTCTTTACTGTCATGTAATAAAACAGGTGTAGTAATACATGAAATTTGCTTGAGTTTGCCATAAAGCAGACAGATTCTGCAGCCATCAGCAGAAATTGCCAGGCACTTCTTACAGTCAGAAAAAGAGAAGCAAAAGAGAGCCCCTCCCCCAGAATCACCGAGTACCCATGGATTTTCCTCCTGCATTCCCGCAGCCTCCTCAGCCATACAAACTCCAAGCCATCAGAAACCTGAGGTCCACATCTGAACCTCCAACATGATCAAGGAGTCTTCAGTGCCCTCGGCACCCCCTCGCATCCCAAAATGGTAGAATTGTTAGATCACAGAAGGCCATTCAGTACATCAAATTCATGACACCTCTTTGTGGACCAATCCAATCGGTTCTACATTCCTGGTTTTTCCCTATCGGTGAAGAATTTTTAGACAGATCTCCAATATTTATCCAATGCCAGTTTTGTAAACATCTACCTCATCCACTTGCAGTCAAAAGTGTTTTTTTATCCTCAAGTGACTCCGAGATCTTTTGCCATTCAACCTAAAACTGTGTGCCTTTGGTATCCAATTCACTCTTGGGTCAATTTCTCTCTCTTTCCCTCTCAGCCAAACATTTTTATGAAACAACAGGAAACAAATGATTGTTAAGGATCTGGTTCTGTGGTGTACAACCCCATTGATATATGGAAGGAACAATGTTAACTTATACAGAAGATTTTTTTTTAAAGTGGAGGGAATGGATTTATAAAAGAAAATACGGCAATGTCTCTCAGTCTATGTGGGGTTCTATCAGGGTTACGCATGAATTTTGTATTATCATTGAGATCTTGGTCATTAGAATTGTGTTGTCGTATGGTGCAGCTTTTGAATTAAATCAGAATAAGAATTTATTGTCATGAACACGTCACAAAATTTGTTGTTTTGCGGCAGCGTCACAGTGCAAGCATTTATATTAATCATCTTACCAAATAAATAAAAATAGTCCAAGGAAAAGTAAAAGGCAAAGTAGGGATAAGTCTGTGATTCATTGTTCATTCGGGAATCTGATGACAGAGGGGAAAAAGCTGTCCTTGTGCCACTGAATGCTCGCTTTCAGGCTCCTGTACCTTTTCCCTGATTGTAAAACTGCCAAAATGTTTGGCCTGGAAGTCAGCCTGAAGAAAACCGAGGTCCTCCATCAGCCAGCTCCCCACCATGACTTCCAGCCCTCCCACATCTCCATCGGGCACACAGAACTCAAAATGGTCAACCAGTTTACCTACCTCGGCTGCACCATTTCATCGGATGCAAGGATCGACAATAGACTCGCCAAGGCAAATAGCGCCTTTGGAAGACTACACAAAAGAGTCTGGAAAAACAACCACCTGAAAAACCTCACAAAGATTAGCGGAAACAGAGCCGTTGTCATACCCACGCTCCTGTTCGGCTCCGAATCATGGGTCCTTTACCGGCATCACCTACGGCTCCTAGAACGCTTCCACCAGCGTTGTCTCCGCTCCATCCTCAACATTCATTGGAGTGACTTAATCCCTAACATCTAAGTACTCGAGATGGCAGAGGCCGACAGCATCGAATCCACGCTGCTGAAGATTCAACTGCGCTGGGTAGGTCACGTCTCCAGAATGGAGGACCATCGCCTTCCCAAGATCGTGTTATATGGCGAGCTCTCCACTGGCCACCATGACAGAGGTGCACCAAAGAAGAGGTACAAGGACTGCCTAAAGAAATCTCTTGGTGCCTGCCACATTGACCACCGCCAGTGGGCTGATATTGCCTCAAACCGTGCATCTTGGCGCCTCACAGTTCGGCGGGAAGCAACCTCCTTTGAAGAAGACCGCAGAGCCCTCCTCACTGACAAAAGACAAAGGAGGAAAAACCCAACACCCAACCCCAACCCACCAATTTTCCCTTGCAACCGCTGCAACTGTGTCTGCCTGTCCCGCATCGGACTTGTCAGCCACAAACGAGCCTGCAGCTGACGTGGACATTACCACTGCATAAATCTTCGTCCGCGAAGCCAAGCCAAAGAGAGAGAAAAGTGCATGACCTGGATGGTGGTGCGGGGTTGGGGGAGTGGGAGGAATGGGAGGGGGGGGAGGAATGAAAGGGGGGGGGGGTCTTTGAGGATAGTGGCTGCTTTCTTTCTGTAGATGTCCTCAGTGTGAAGATGGGTGCCTGGGATGTCACAGACCACGTTAACAACCCTGTGGAGTTGTCTCTTGTCCTGAGCATTGGGACTTCCATACCAGACAGTGATGTGACCACCCTGAATGCTCCTGTCGTTTTTACTTATTCAGGCAAATTGGAACACTCCACAACAATATTTAATGAAGAGCAAAGCTTTCCTCCCAGTGTCTTTATCAGATCAGCTCCATTAGATCAACCCTGCATTTATCAACATTGTGATATTTGATATGAAAGTTATTACGTGAGGCTTCGACTGCTGAGTGGTTAGAGCACTGGCCTTGTAAAGCAGGGGTTGCAGTTCGTTCCTCGCTGAGAGAAGCTTGACAAAGTGGCGACTTCCCGTCTTCCTTAGAATTTTAGAATGGAGTTGTCTCTTGTCCTGAGCATTGGGACTTCCATACCAGACAGTGATGTGACCACCCTGAATGCTCCTGTCGTTTTTACTTATTCAGGCAAATTGGAACACTCCACAACAATATTTAATGAAGAGCAAAGCTTTCCTCCCAGTGTCTTTATCAGATCAGCTCCATTAGATCAACCCTGCATTTATCAACATTGTGATATTTGATATGAAAGTTATTACGTGAGGCTTCGACTGCTGAGTGGTTAGAGCACTGGCCTTGTAAAGCAGGGGTTGCAGTTCGTTCCTCGCTGAGAGAAGCTTGACAAAGTGGCGACTTCCCGTCTTCCTTAGAATTTTAGAATTTCATGTACGTTACATTCTAAATGTAGTATTACGTGCAATAATGGAACCTTTACCTTTGTAACATTTACTTGGTGAAACCAATAAAAATACTGAAAAGAGAGAGAGGGAATTATACAATTGTGGACAGAGCATATCAGTAGACTGAGTAACAGAATTAATTTTTCAGATCAGCAATCTCTCAACAGAAATCCACATATTTTAAAGGCACAATTCAACTTGTAAAGTGAGAGGAGGGATAGAGTTAACAGAAGCCTGACTGAGGCTAGAGGTGCTCAGGGAAGAGACGCGGCAGGTTTTGCTCGATATTTTATCAAAAGCAAGGAGGGAAATAGAATTAATTCAGATGAACAAGGTCAAAGGGACAAATAGAAATTTAGTCAGAGAAAGGAACAGAACTCTGTCAAGGTGAGCATTTCTGGAAGGGATGACTGAGTCACTGGAGAAGGAAGCTGATAGATGTGCATGTCTTCTGGAGAGGCTATCTCTCCTCACCCACTCTAAACGGTACAGTAATGTTATAAATTTAGACATACAGCACAGTAACAGGCCCTTCCAGCCCATGAGCCCGTGACGACCATTTATACCCAATTTACCTATAACTCTCAAATGTTTTAGCACCCAAAAGAAACCCACGCAGATTCCTTTAGTGTGGGATCTGAACCTGGGGTGCTGATGCTGTAATAGTGTTGTACGGACCACCTCAAATGGTTTATACTTTAGAAATACAACCAGAACAATAAATATTTAACCACTGCCTCAATAGCTATAGCATTGACTTTAACGTTTTGGGTGCTGACAGCAAACTTTGCAGAATTACATGTTTACAATGGAAGCACATCCCGACTGTCAGAACCTTGTTGAATTTGCAAATACTGGTGGAAGGTCTGATGGGTTCTGAGCACCAAATACCCAAAATATAGAACTTTTGTTTGTATTGAGGGATGGCCCCCTGTACATTCAGTGAGAAACTGAAATGTCCTGAACTCTATATTAAATAGCTTCAACATCGTGTTAATGCCAAAGGTGGACACTTAATACCTTTCCGGTGATGATTTCAATGGGGGCTGATTAACATGACTATCCATGTACAGTTTTCCCCTCTGTGAATACAATGGCACAGAACATCCCACACCTGATGAATGGTTTTAAATTTTTTTTTAAAATCACTGGAAGGCAAATTGTGAGAAGGTTTTATTTCAGAAGAATGGTTCTTTTTTTAATTAGTTAGCTGCTCCCCACTATGGAACTCCTGAATGATTTGCCAAATAATCCTTAAAATTGACAGTGGATTCAATAGCAGAGTGTAGAAGATATCAACCTGAAATAAAATCAGAAAATGCTGGCAATGCTCAGATACAAAATTAATATTTTGGGTGAGTAACCTTTCATCGGAACTGGCAAGAGCTAAAAAGTATGTTTCATTTTGGTGAAAATGGAGAGGTGGAAAGAGCAAATGGAAATGCCAATAATATAATGGAGACCAAGGGAGACTAATTGACATGAAAGGTGATGCTGACTAAGAGAGGAGGCAAAGAACAAACAACAATGATTAAACTGTGGAATATTGCCATCTCATCTGTCTTCTTGCATCCCCCAGTTCCTACAGGATATTTCTTTCTCTGTCTCGCTTCTCGCTCATCACTCTCCACTTACAGCTTTGTGGCCTTCTCTACTTCGGAGAGACTGGCCGCAGACTGGGAGATCGCTTCACTGAGCATAATTCACTCCATCCACATCAGTGACAGGGATCTCCCAGCGGCCAACCATTTCATTCTGCATCCCTCCTTATCTGTCCATGGCCTCATGTACTATCCCACCAAGGCCATATGTATATAGGTGGAACAACTCTTGATTGTTCACCGGGCTCTCTCCAACCAGATGGCACTAACAACAATTTCTCTGGTTTCTGCTAACCTATTCTCCATTCACCCTCCCTTTTCTTTTCCATTTGTCTTCTTTCTATTAGCTCTTCACCCCCTTCCCTCTCTATTCACAGAACCATTCCTTCTTCCCTTGGTTGCTGGTGTGCCCTCCCTTCTTTATCCACCTATTACCTCCTGCCTTTGGGACCATGCTCCTCTCCTCCCCCCCCCCCCATTGTGTTCTTACTTAAGCCTTCAGCACCCTCTGTCAGCTAGTGTGAGCAACACTTGCATCGTTGAGCCTTTCCTTGCTTTCCTGCTGGCCTAGGTATTACTTTGATTGCTGTTTACTCGGCCAGCTACATCACAGACACCAGTCTTCGCTCCATCGATGATATCTACAAGAGACGGTGCTTTAAGAAAGCAGCCTCTATCCTCCATGAACCCCACCACCCAAGCCACGCCCACTTCACACCTGCTACCATTAGGAAAAATGTACAGTAGCCTGAAGACGAGCACTCAGCGGCATAAGGACAGCTTCTTCACCTCCGCCATCGGATTTCCGAATGGCCAATAAACCACAAACACTCCCTCACATTATCCTATTTTCTTGAACTATTTATTTTTGAAATGTAATTTATAAATATTTACATTATGATGCTGTTGCAAAACAACGAATTTCGTGACAATAAATTCTGATTCTGATTCACCAGTGTCGTGGTGGTGAGAGTGCATCAAAGATACCTGATTGGCTGTGAATGGTTTCAAATCTCCTGAGGATTTTCAACCATTTCTGCCAATTGTCTTCACCTGAATTACAAAATTTATTACTGATTTTTTTTTTAACCTTTCTTCCACCACTAAAGCTTCCAGCTCTGCGGTGGAGCAAATGCCAAGTCCTCTCAATGAGACTTCTGGGCACAGTCACAGAATGGTCCTAACAGCTGGTGAGGGCCTGTCCATGACCTCCACAAACATCGAAGTTCTTGTTTTATTGAATAAAATGCTTGGGAATACCTTTGATATTTGCAAACATATAGAAACACCGGAGGTGTGTCAAAAATAAAATAATTACTTCTTAATATAATTAAATTAAATATTAAAATACAAAGGTGCAACATGAAAGTCTGCAAATGCTAAGATTGTAGTAAAAACACAGAAATGCCTCCTATGAGTTCCTTTCGCATTTCTGTGTGTTTTTTTAATTAAAATACGTAAACACATTAAAGAACCATTAAAGCTGACAAAACTAAACAACATAATAAATCCGCTTACCTCTTGCCCAGGAGCCAAAGTTTCCAATTCACATGAATGGCACTCATGTTGATTTATTCTTGGGAGCATGAACAGGAAGGCATTACAGTCAGAAGTTAGGAGTTTGCAAAAGTTCGCACTGCTCTGTTTAACCCGATGAGCAATAGCACAAGAACAGGAAGCAGATCACAAGGTCCCACTGAAGATTTAGACCATTGCAGCAATGCAAAGTGGGAACTTCTGCTTTGAAACATGGGAATATCCTGCCTTCAGTACTGACTTGAAGATGGGAGATCTAATGGCATATTTTGCTCGTCTGGAACTTACGCTGATAAAAACACATCCTGGGCACTGAATTCTAGGAAGATTATTAATGCTGCCTTTTTGATTAACAATCTCCTTTAGCAAAAGCTGGAGATCTTATAGATGGAGATTTAATACAATGTTGTTGAAAAAAACAGAATTTGTCACTTTTGTTAAGGAACAGATGACTGTTTTTGACTGAGAATGCTAATTCTGTAGATAGTCACTTAGTATTATGGGATGCATTAAAAACTTATTTAAGAGGGCAGATTATTAGTTATACTACTAAAGTTAAGAAACACTATATGGGAGAGAGTTTGGAACTGGAGAAGCAAATTGCAGAATTGGAAAAGGAATTTCAGAAAGATGTAACAGAAGATTTAAAAAAGTGGCTTTGGCTAATTTGAAATTTCATTATAATACATTGCAAACTTATCAATTTGAGCGTTTAATTAATCGATCTAAGCAATGTTATTATGAGTTGGGTGAGAGGGCACAAAAAGTACTAACGTGGCAGTTAAAGACAAAACAGGTTTCACGGACTTTTAATGCTGTTAAAAAGAATTCAACAGTTACTTATAAACCTCAGGAAATCAATGACAGTTTTATTCATTTTACAAAAAATTGTATACTTCTGAGGGGAAACAGGATAGTGGTTCTATTGAATCTTACTTATCTAAATTAATGTTACCAGCATTGGAAGAGGAGGATGTTATGGAATTGGAAGCTCCGTTTACAAAATTTGAAATTAAAGAAGCTACGTTGGAGATGCCAAATGGGAAGTCACTAGGGGACGACAGATTTTCTGTGGAATTTTATAAAAATTTTTATGAAGATTTATCCTCTGTGTTTGAGGAGGTATTACAACAAGTAACTGAAGAGCATGAGTTCCCAGAATCTTGTTCTAGTGCTTTAATTACTGTGATTCCAAAAAAAATAGAGACCTGTTGAAAGTGTCTTTGTATAGACTTATTTCTTTACTGAATGTAGATTATAAAATCATAGTGAAATTGTTAGCAAATCGACTTGCCAAGTATTTACCTAAATTAATACATATTGATCAAACAGGTTTTATTAAGAATAGAAATGCTTCAGATAATATTCTTCATTTAATTACTTTGGTCAATGCATATCGACAGCAGCCCAACCATCCAATGGTGGTTGTGCTTGATGCTGAAAAAGGTTTTGACAGGGTTCAATAGGATTTTATATTTAAGGTGTTGGAAAAGTTTAAATTTGGCCCTCTTTTTATTGGTTGGGTTAAAGCTTTATATACGAACCCAATTGCCAGGATGGTGACAAATGGTCAAGTTTCATTACCGTTTAAATTGACACGTTCAACCCAAAAAGGGTGTCCATTGTCACCAATCCATATTGCATTGGCTATTAAACCATTAGCTCAAACAATAAGATAGAAAGAACAGATGAGAGGGATGAGAGTTATGAATGAAGAGTATAAGATTAATCTATTTGCAGATGATGTTTTGATATATTTGACAAATCCAGAACAATTATTGCCGCATTTGTGGGAATGTTTATTACAATATGGAACATTATCTGAATACGTTAATTGGAATAAGAGTGAAATTTTTTGCCAGTTGGAGAAGGAGATTATTCAGAATATAAAAATATTATTAAATTAAATGGTCTGATAAAATTAAATATTTAAGAATAATTGACAATGTTGATTATCAATCTTTATACAAGTTAAATTATGTTCCTTTATCAAAAAAGATTAAAGCAGAGTTAATTACGTGGAAAGATCTCCCATTAACTTTAATTGGTTGAGTTAATTGTATTAAGATGAATATTTTTCCTCAAATTCAATATTTATTTCAATCAATACCATGTTCTCTTTCAAAGGGATCTTTTTCTGGATTTAAATAAAGCTATGAGAGAATTTTTATGTAAAGGTAAATTACCGCCAGTAGCATTATATAAACCTATTTGGAAGTATCCGTTAGGTGGGCTTCAATTGCCCCATTTTCAAAATTATTATGAAGCAGCCCAGTTGAAATTTATTAGTAGACTGATGGATTTGGACCATCCCCCAAGTTGGGCTAAAGTTGAGATGGCTTGTATTTCTGAAGTTGAGATGCATCAATTTATATTTTGATGGAATGTAAATTTGTTGTGGGAATATAATATTCTGATATTAAAACATCTATTAAAGGTATGGACTAAAAAAAATAAGATTTTAAGATATAAAGGTAAATTGTCAATTTTAACTCCATTATATAACAATCAGCATTCTTTTTTCAATGTTTAATAATCATTTAAAGAGTTGGGACTCTAAGGGTATAAAGATGTTACAGGATTGTTTTGTAGAAAGACAGTTTCTTTCTTTCAATCAATTGAAAGAGTGTTTTGATATTGCTGAAAATTCTTTGTTTATTATCAAGTTTGAGCTTTGGTGAAAGATATGTATGGTAGAGAGATGATTTTACCTGTATTGACGGAATTCAAGTCTTTGATTTCTTCTATACCAAAAAAGGGTTATATTTCTGTTATGTACCAAGTATTACAAGACAATATGGATAAACCGGAATGGGAGAAGTCTAACCTTAAATGGGAAAATGATTTAGCCTTTGTTTTTCCTGAAGACTTGGGCAGATATGTGTCATGAGAGTGTTACTAAATTGACAAATGTGTGGTATGGAATGGTTAATTATAACTTTTTATATCAGTTGTATTTAACCCCAGAGAAATTGAAAAAATATGGTTTTAGTAACTCGGATTCTTGTTTTAGATGTGATGTATGTACTGGTACTTTTTTTACGTACTGTTTGGTCTTGTGTTTACGTACAACCATTTTGGCAAGAAATTAGGTTAACTTTGGAAAAATTATATGACATTAAGTCAACACTAGATCCATCTATTTTTTTAATGGGTTATATGATTCCTTTAAAGGGATTAGGGTTGGATAAATTTCAAATTGCATTTGTACGCTTAGCATTGTCTGTAGCTCGAAAATGTGTAGCTAGTACATGGAAAGATAACAGTGATTAATGTAATGTGGTGGCAGAATGAATTGAAAGCTTGTATTGTTATGGAAAAAATTACATAGAAACAGCATGAGAATTATTCTTTTTTTGTTAATGTGATTACCATATTTGGAATATATGCATTTAGATGTATTTTGATTTATTATATATTCTTAGTTTCTGTTTATATATTTTTGGTTCTCTTTAAGAGAGCAAGCTGATGAGGTGGGAGGGGACTTTTTTTTCTGTTTTTTTTATTTATTTTTCTCTATATATACTTATAAAATTATCTTTATGGAATATATGCTGTATTATTACTAATGATCCTTCAAATAAATAAAGTTTTAAAAAAAGCAAAAGCTGGAGGCAATATGACAGTATTGTGAAGCCGAATTCATTATCAGGCTAAAACATTCGAACTTCAATTAAAAGAGTTAAGAGAGTTGTCTTCCAGCAAAACTGTGGTAGATTTGACTCTGGAGTAAAACTGTCACTTGAAGTACTTTGTTTAACTTATGGATGACTCTGTCAGTTCCTGGCACAGTCAGACACTCTAGTGAGATGTTCCATCTTAGAAGAGAAGAAAAAGAAAGTCCTGGTTACCATTCCTGGGCCTCCCGTTAGCTGGTGTGTGATATAATGATGATAATTGTGCAGAACTGTCCCAAAACACTATGCAGGTAATCAATTACTTTTGAAGCGTGTACTGTTGTTACCAGGAGAAATCCAACTGCACGCAGAAACCTCCCACAACAAATCTTATTGAGCTGGTTCAGAGATCAGTGCTGCGTAGGTCACAGGGAGGATTCTGTTGCTCTTCTTCCAGAGTTGATGCAGGATTATTTTACTTCTCCCTGAACAGGCAGAAAGGTTATCAGTTTAATATTTCATTCAAAAAAAAAGCAGAACTCTCGATGTGTCAGCCTGACTTACAGTTTTAAAGGAAAACAGTCAAAATGTTGGGAACTTGAGGCTGGTATTTATAAAATAACTGAGCTCAGGTTTAAAGATATATGCAATAAAAATAACATATGGTTGAGTTTAGATAGCAAAGCAATCTAACATCAAAAAATACATTTGAACAACTTTTCTGATAATTCAACTGAAATAAGTTTAAGAAATATCTAAAGTGGGACATTTATTCCACATTTATTACTATATTCCTCCCAAATACTAACAGTATAGTAATTGAGTAAAACAAGATCATTATTACTCTGTTTTGTGTTCATTGAATTCAAAGTTTAAAATTCACAAGTTAATTATCATAAATGACTGTTTTATTTCACTTGTTTATCTTCTGTTCACAAGGATACTCCATCTTAATGTTGCCAAAACAGTCAGACTAACATAATTGTAGAATACTTTCCCAGATCCCAATCCTATCTGATGAAAAAGTTTTTAGGGAATATATTTATTTTCTTTTGCAACTGGTTTTAAAACAGGCCAAGGCCAAAAAGAGAAACATTCTGTTTATTTTAGAGGAGCAAAGTCAAACATTGGAATCTAATGATCTTTTGGAAGGCGGGTTGTCACCCCAAATTAATTATAAAAAACAATTGTGATGTTATAAGCCTCTGGTAACTTGATATTTGATCCGTTTTAAAAAAAGTGGAGACTCAATCTATCATCAGCGATATGAATACGTAAGGATGGCTAAGATTTGGCATATAACTAAGATTTGGCATATAACTAAATTGTCCATTGTAAAATGAGGTGGTCTGACTAGAAAGCAGGCTAATTGTGACTGTAGAAGAATTATATAAGGTGTAACTCCTGGTAACAGGCACCTAATGGGACTGGTAGATAGTGGATAAGTGATTTTTCCGGTTGCTTGAGACTGCATGTTGAATGATTGGTGAACTAATGGCGAGGTGCACCAATTTTAAACTTCCATATTTTTACCTATTTATTTTTTGCAATTTTTTTGCTGGTCTCTTTAGGCTGCCAGTTGCTCGAATTCCAGATTACAGCAATTAAATTGTATTCTCAATTAATGAATTCTCACATTAATTGGAGTAAATGCATTCCAAAGGTGTAATGCACGTCGAAAGAACCAAAGACTTTTATTAACTAAAAGACTGGAGCATATCACAAGTAGTTCGACCAGTCCAGAATGACCTGGTCTGGCTAGGAGCAACCCTTTAAGACCTGCCAGTAAGTGTGGCTACACTCTCAGCCAATCACAGTCATCCTACACTATAATCTGTACATAAGTACATATACATATTGGTGATAGAATCTGTACTATTACAAAAGGTACATACTTTTACAGTGACATTGAATTTCACAGCTAGATTTATTGGGAAATAAAATATTTTGCATATCATAAAGTTTTTTGAAAGTGGGATCAATTGTGTCATAATTATTATGATCTTTTAATGCTGAACTTTTGGGTGTGGTATCCACGCTCACTGGTGGCACCAAAATCTGAGTTAGCTGGTTCAAGCCCCTTTTCTGGATATCAGCGCATTGTCTGGTCTGTAGATGTGGTTGAGGCAGATTCCATAACAGTCTTCAAGAAGGAACTGGTATGATGGTGGAGAAAAATGTTCGCGTCCATGGAGAAAGTTTCAGGGTGCAGAATTGGAGAGTTCCCTGTGGTCAAGAGGCAGCGGACATGATGGGCTGAATGTACTGTAACCTCTTCAAGTCAAGTCAAGTCACCTTAATTCGTCGTTCATACCATAACTACTAATGCAATGCACAGTAAAGATGAGATAGCATTTCTCCAGGACCATGGAGCAGATAAATGTGAGCCCCTTTCAGTTAGTCTTTCTGATAGAACACAGTGATGGGTTCAGAGGAATGGTGTAGTAAACAAGAAGGTAATGAGCAAGCTTGAGTCGTTTTCTACACAATCTCTTCAAATTTTTATAAGACAAAGTAATGTTAAAAAAAAGTGCAAACCATAAAAGGTTCCTTGAATTTTGGATTACTGTAAAAACTGCCACTCATTGGAAATTTGAAACTTTTATGGTTTTGTGATTTTTCACATTAATTTGTCGGGTGGAAAGCAGAATGTTTCATTTTTTAAAAAAATGAGAAGATTGTGGAGAAAAACTTTGGTTGCGTCGGTCACCAAAGAGTAGACTGCCAATATTTGGCACTTTCACACTCCCGGCCAGAGTACACGATGATACAATCTGAGCCACACTCGGATCTGCTGTCGGACTTTCCACTGCTTTCGCGGTGGCTTTGCCTGTGCCAGGCTGGTGTGTTCTGGCATTGTGTCAGCCAAAGGTCTGTGCAGAGCACCTCGGCATGTTGTCAAAGCATGCATAGAACATTTAGTACTTGGCCTTGACTCAGCACCACAGTTTCCACTGACGTTTTCTGTGTTTCTGTTTTTTAAAGTCCAATTTCCTATTTAAAGGAGCAGGATTAGACCTGAATTGGAAAAAAAAGTATTACTTATGTTATTCGTGATTTTTAAAAAATTTCTTCTCATTCATCATTTTTTGGCCTGTTTCCCCTTTTCACTGTTTAGAGCCTTCTGAGGTCACTTTTATAATGTATTCACTAAAGATTATGAACTAAAATTGAACTGAATATAAAAAACAAAAATAAATCTAAAGATTGTGTGCAGTGCAGTTGGCGTAGTGGTTAGCACAACGCCTTTACAGCGCCAGCGATCGGGACGGGGGTTCAAATCCAGCACTGTCTGTAAGGAGTTTGTACGTTCTCCCCACGTCTGCCTGGGTTTTCCCTGGGGGCTCCAGTTTCCTCCCATCATTCATAGCATACTAGGGGAGTAGATTAATAGGGTGAAAATTGGGTTGCACGGCCTCATGGGGGCGAAATAGCCCGTTACCGTGCTATATGTGTAAATTCTCCGTAAAGTGGAACAGCAGAATCTGGATGACTAGCATTTCAATACGGTGTCTTCATTACATATCTTTAACATTCAAGCTCTGAGATAAAATGGCTGTTGATGTGCAGGAAAATGTTGCAATTTTTATGTACGGAGACCAATAAGCAGAAAAAATAAAATCCAGTTATCCTTTTAGTAGCAGTGGTTTTTGGAGGGACATTGGCCAGAAAACAGAGAGAATTCCCTGGATCCTTCACATCCATCTGATCAAACAAAAATGACCACATCTGTAACTGTTTAGATCTTTTCCACTGCTGCGCTGCTGTGTCATTTTGAATAGCATGATGGCTAAGGGCACCAGTCCCGAGGTCTGACCTGAACTAAGCAAGTGTTAATTTTGAGACAATCCTCCGACCAACTGAGATGACTAAATCTCAAACCTAGTGACCCACATAAAATGGAGAAACGAAGCCTGTCGTGATATTTACTTTAGCAGGAAAACTTAAGTTTGGATCAAGCCATACCTCTTCCACACTCTACTTTTATCCTGAAGAGGGAATTGGGCAGATGTACAGAGAGACAAGTAGGCCAAAACCTTCAGGTGTCAACAACAGCAGCCCAAGCGAATTTAACTCTTTAATTTTCAGTTCCCTGTGCCAGAATTAACCAATTCACTGCAGTCCCCGTTGAGTTCAAAAATAACCTTTTGTGTTTTTGAATGAAAAGGTTTGGTGCTCCACCAAATTAACATCCAACGGAACAGAATGGGTTTGGAATTCACAGTGATTTCCACTTTTCCTCCTAGACTTTCGGATCCAAGTCACTTCTGCATTATGTAAAGAGATGAAAAGATCTGCAAGAGTGAGTTTGATTCTTGGTCTGGTTTGGATTGAAGTAGCTCTTAAGTTATTAATTTTGACATTCAACACGGTAAGAGGCCCTTCTGGCCCATGAACCTGTGCTGTCCAATTAATCTACAACTCCCATATGTTTGGACGGGTGGGAGGAAACTGAAGCATCCAGAGGAAACCCTTGCAGACACTTGGGGGAATGTATAAACTCCTTACAGAGAGCGCTAGATTCGAACCCAGGTTGTTGGCTCTGTAATAGTGTTGTGCTAGCCGCCACACTAACCATGCCGCCAACATTAGATCCTTAAATTGGGGACAGGAGAATAAGTGGGTAACAGTCACTCTTTGCTGACCAGTGTTGTGAATGTGTTTGCAGATTTTCCAGTTATTTAATCGACCCAGGAATAACAATCCCCAAAAAGTTGATTTATTACTTCTAGGGCCACTGGTTAGGTTTCTCACTATCTTCTGCAGTGGGTAGACCATCCACTAAATGATGTATCCAACTGATGCAGCATTATGATAATATATTTTTATTACATACACTAGATGGAGACATTTCTGGCAAGATCAGCATTTATTCTCCATTTCTTATTACCATCTTCTTGACCCACTGTGGTCCATATGGTGAATTTAATCCCATGTAATGCTGGATTTAAACTCAGCAATGATAATGTAGCATTTGTGTAACCATTAAAGAACTTACCTATCTTGACTCCACAACACATCAATAACTCTGTACTGGAGAGAGTGGAGAATGTCAGTTTCTTTGGAGATCACTTTACTAGTGGACACACATCTCCTCACATCAGGAAAGCACATCAACTACATTCCCTGAGAAGAGTGAGGTGGGCAAGGCTACCAACCTTCTACATGAGCTCTATCAAGAGTGTCGTTGCTGTCTGCATCTCAGTGTGGTACGATTACTGCAGAGAAATGGATCGGAAGTCAATCCACAGGACCATAATATTGGCAGAGAGGATCACTGAGTCTCCCCCCCCCCCCCACCTCCAATCAATGTGATCAAGCAGGATCATTGCCTGAAGAATAATTGAGGACCCCTTCCATCCTGCACACAGTATTTTTCAGCTGTTCCCATCGGTAAAGAGATTCAGGAGTCTCAGAACCAGCACCACCAGGGCAAAGAACAGCTTCTTCCCATGGGCAGTGAGAATGCTGAACGACCAAAGAAAGTGTTCACACTCAACATCTGAGACTCTCATATTCATGAAACAATATTTATTTATTTGTACATATGAATACTTGTCCTGCTTATGTATTGTTTGTCTGTATGTGTGTTGTGTGGCTGTGTGTTTTACACCAAGGATCAGAGAAATATATTTCGTTAGGTTATACCTGTGCAATCAGTTGACAATAAACTTGATGACTATTTCTGACATTATGACAATCATTGATGAAACATTTGAAAATATTTGAGTCCAGGAAGTTAATTTAGGAAATACCTATGTCAATAAGTCTTGATCTAGGACAGTGGCTTTCAAACTTTTTCTTTCCACTCATATACCTTGTTAATCACAGAGCACCTATGGCATAGGGATTACTTAAGGTGGCATGTGAGTGGAAAGAAAACGTTTGAAAACCACCAAACCAGGATGATCAAGATTAATAACCCACAATCATCTTCCATGATGAGACATGATTCCAAACATTGGAGTGGATACTATCGACTAGCCATTCACAACCTTTTATTGGCCATGACCCCCTTCATACTCTGCTCAAAGTTCACGGTGAAGCAGTGAAGTTCAGTTGTTTTCTTCCGTATTCTCTTCTACTGACCAAATTTTAAAAAAACAACAAAAATATTTATGTTACGTGAGATGAAATTAAAAGAATGTGCTGTGGTTCTCAGGGACGCCCCCCCCCCCCCCCTTGAGAATGGCTGCTCTAAATATTCCTTGGGTTCAGATTCACTGAAAACCAGTTTCAGTCCAGAAGTCTTTCTGTAACTTTAAAGAGCATCAGGGGTGTACAATCAGCTTAGTTTTGGTCTCCTCATCAAGAAACAATATACATCAAAGAACTTAAACCTAGTTGATTCATGGGGTAAAACTTTAAAATTTGAGGAAATGTAAATGGACCAATGTTCATTTGAACTTGGGAAGAAAAAGGATAATATAATTGTAACACAAATGATGCCAAGGGGGTTGACAAAATGATTCAGAGAGGATAGGGCCGGTTTCCATATTGTACATGCTGTGAACTCCATGATTCTAATCATTTTCAGCTTGCCTGTGAGCTTTACATCTTTGGTTCCCAAGCTTGAAGCAGTTTGTCAGAAATATTTGACCCCAGACTTTCCACCCCAAATTCCTGACAAAATGTATACTGAACATCAGCAACCAGATTATTTTATGTACGCAAGTACAGTAAAACCACTGGTATCTGGCACCTATGGCATTGATAGTTGCCGGATAAGTGAATTCTCTGGTTGCTTGAGATTGTGTATTGCGTGATTGGTGAATTAATGGCAAGGCACACCAATTTTAAACTTATGTTTTGCCTATTTGTTTTCCGCAATTTTTTGCCAGTTGCTTGAATCCAGGGTTTTACGGTATAAGGGTGTCAAATTAAGAGCAGTGATATGCCAGAAACAAGTAGGGAAACACCCATCCATGTAAGCTGTGCCAGATGGGCTAAGATTCCAATGGGAAGGGCCACAGGCCTCTTATACCTGCTTCACAGCTGGTAGCTGTTGGCCTGCCCTGTGTCATTTGAGAAGCAATGACCACAGTTAAGAATTGACCCTGTGACAGGCATGAAGATAAAAGAAGCTGCAGATGCTAGAATCTAGCACAAAAACATGATCTCACTGCATCACATCTTCCCTTTCTCCCTTTCTTTCTTCTTTCTGAGGTGTCCACTACCCTGGCCTATGGTATTTGTTGCTCACAAGGTGTCCTCCTCCACATTAGAGAAACAAACATGGAGTCATACAACACTTTCCATTCAAAATTGCTACCCTGCAGGTGCCAAACTCCAAGGTTTGCATTTTGCCTGTGGGTGGAAAGTTTAATGATGCCAGTGGATGTACCAGGGAATTAGTGGCAATCTCCATCAACCCCAGATAGCAAAAATCCCCATTTCCTTATCCCACACTTTTACAACTCACACTCTGCTTGAAGCACTGACCATTTTACCTGAAGGACTGACCACTCTGCCTGAAGGACTGACCACTCTGCCTGAAGGACTGCCCACTCTAACTAAAGGACTGACCACTCTACCTGAAGGACTGACCACTTTACCTGAAGGACTGACCACTCTGCCTGAAGGACTGCCCATTCTCCCAAAAGGATTGACCACTCTACCTGAAGGACTGACCACTGCTTGAAGGATTGACCACTCTTCCAGAAGGACTGATCACTCTACCTGAAGGACTGACCACTTTACCTGAAGGACTGACCACTCTACCTGAAGGACTGACCACTCTACCTGAAGGACTGACCATTCTCCCTGAAGGATTGACCACTCTACCTGAAGGACTGACCACTTTACCTGAAGGACTGACCACTTTTCTTGAAGGATTGACCACTCTACCTGAAGGACTGACCACTCTACCTGAAGGACTGACCACTCTACCTGAAGGACTGACCATTCTCCCTGAAGGATTGACCACTCTACCTGAAGGACTGACCACTTTACCTGAAGGACTGACCACTTTTCTTGAAGGATTGACCACTCTACCTGAAGGACTGACCACTGCTTGAAGGATTGACCACTCTACCTGAAGGACTGACCACTCTACCTGAAGGACTGACCACTTTACCTGAAGGACTGACCACTTTGCTTGAAGGATTGACCACTCTACCTGAAGGACTGACCACTCTAACTAAAGGACTGACCACTCTACCTGAAGGACTGACCACTTTACCTGAAGGACTGACCACTTTGCTTGAAGGATTGACCACTCTACCTGAAGGACTGACCACTTTACCTGAAGGACTGACTACTTTGCTTGAAGGATTGACCACTCTACCTGAAGGACTGACCACTCTACCTGAAGGACTGACCACTTTACCTGAGGGTTCTTCTCTTCCAAGTTGTTTCCTTATTTTACAATGTTGTTTCAATTTAAAAAATAGTTGCATTCTATTTATCTATCAACGTCCCAATGAAAATCATTCATTTCCTCTATCTTCACTGCACTGCCAACAATGTAAAGACTCACTGGTTCTGCTCCCATTATATTTAAACTGCATTTGGCAAAGGCTCTGTTTTTATTTACCTGGGAAAATAACAATTAGTTTGGTGTGATCTCCTAGAGAAAATTTACAAAGCATTCTCAATTGAGTGTCTGCGGAAGGAAATGTATGCCGGTTTATGTTTCAACCAGCAGGTTCAACTTTGAACATGAAGAATTTATTTGAAGCATCTTTAAGTGGTAGAAGGCAGGTGAAAGTCATAAAGCCAATTGGTTCAGCTAGAACCAGCTTCAAGCTTCAGTTGTCCTCCTGTCCCAGTGATCCATACCCAACATCCTGCAGCAATACTGCTGTCATCCACCTGTCACACATGTGATGCAAAGCTTGAAGAGCCTTTTATTTCCAAAATGCTTTTGAAAAATTAAATGCAGATTTCCGTTTTGATTTAGATGAATGTGTTGAAAGGTGAATTGAAATGCAAATATTTTCAGAAGAATGGAAAGTTCAGGGCAAGGTCTTTTCGGTGATTAGGCTCATTATTCAATGGTACTTTTCTGAGTATTTGTAAATAAACCAACTCAGAAATTGAGTGACTAGAATTCAGCCCAGATGTAATTTTTGCATTTGAATGAATGTGATGTAATAGCCTGATCTTCCCACCCCTCCCGTTCCCACTCCACCACTCCCCCCTCCCCCACCGTCCCTTACCGGGTTCTTGCATCTTGCAGCTTCTTCAAGGGTGGTCCTTGACACCCTTATTTTGTTCACTTGACTGTTAATCAGCTGAGACTGTGACTTCAGTCACCGGTGGCATCAGAACTGCACATGCTCAGTTTTCTGATTGCTGGAGTCAGGCGTTGCTGTTCCAAGTGGTCTGAGGGTATATGAAGCCACTGGTAATGTCAGAACCACTCAGGCCCAACCTGGGAGGGAGGGGAGGAGACAGACTAAATGATTTGCAAGGTATGGCTGCAGAATGTGTCAGTGTGGTATTTCCAATAAAGTGATGGAGCTACAAGATTCGTATCCAGAGGACCTGAATGTTGATCTTGGGATAATCCTACATTCAGGTTGAAAATTTAGATTCAAATGATTAAGCAAATCGGGAATCAGAAGCTGTGATAATGATAACAAAACAGATGGACTGCTCTATCTAGTTCTATGCTCCAGAAAAGAAAATTTGGCTCCTATATCAGTTCTGACCCAGATGTGACACCAGATCCAATGTTGTATTTGATTCACAACTGATCTTTGAAAATATTTCGATTATCCTCTGAAAATGCATTAAAAAAAATCATGAGACCTACATTAATCCCTCTTCACCGCTTCTAATTTGACAATATCGCATGTGATTGTGGATGGAGAGAGGTGTCGTCTAATCCTGGGAGTCTTTCTTTAAAGCATCTCATTTAACAAGACCCCAATTTATCGAACACCTTTGGGATTTCTGAGATGGACACAGTGCTGGCATCGTCAGTAATGTGCAGCGTCTATAAAAAAAAAACTCTGGTTAGTTGTTGGTTGAGGTCAGGATATTTTTTTTGTCACCTTTAGGACAATGGCAGGATTTTGAAATAGGTTAGTAATGGCAGTCAAAGATTGTGCATTCCAGAAAGAACCTTGAACTTCTCTTGACCCTTGCAGTGCTCGACCTGGAAATGCTTACTACTGACCCTGGATAAAAACGGTGCAACATTTTTGATTTTGCTTTCCCTGTTCACAAGAATAAAATTCACCAACATGAATAGGATATCCAATTTACATCATTGAATACTGCTATCACAAATGCCCAAAGAGTTCGATAAATTGGTTTCATGTCAAATGCATGCTTGGAAAAAAAATTCCCAAGAATAGACAAGAGCTTTCTTCATCCACAATCATAAATGATATTGTCAAATTAGAAGTGGTGAAGAGGGATTCATGTAGGTCTTAATGTTTTTTTAATGCATTTTCAAAGGATAATTATAATCAATGGCAGATATGTGACAAACCACAATACACATTGGCCTATTTTGTAAACCATGAATAGGTCCCAAAGGCTTGTGTTGAGGTTCTGATCTTGCAATGACATTGATTAAGGGCAAATATTTATATCTCTGTCTGACCATCACACAAATCCTTCAGGAACTAACACACATATTGCCATAAAAGGCCCACTTGGGTTTAAAAACTCCATTAGGCAAAGCAGGAAAAATAGACATCTTTTAGTCAAATAAACAGAAAAAGCACTTAAACACACTCAATTGCCCTGCTGTCTACTCTAGGTTTTAGAATTTTGTCTACATTCAGATGTTTAATTTGTTGTGGTGAAAAAAAAAAACACTGGTATTCTCCAAACAGAACTTGACAGGAGGAGAGGGGCAGGAGGAAAGTTGGGAGATGGATGAGCCTTCTCATTAGCCATCAGAAGGTAACCTTTCAGTTTATTTGTTCTTATTGTCAGGACCTAATTTCAAGAATAATGTTTGGAATAGCAGAGAGTCCAAAGCATGCCCACAAATCAAAACTGCAACAATTGGGAAAACACCCCTGATTATTTGGCCTTGCTAGTCTTAATAAATCCATTTCCCTGGTTATCTTCTTTTACCCGTAAAAATAGCTCCTTGAAAAGACAGCTATGGAATCCATATTTCAGTGAATATTCATGCCTTTTGGAATAATCTTTCCACTTTAGGGTTGGCCATCTGCTTTTGGTAATCCTTGTGGGAATGGGCCACACATGACCACAATTACTGAGGGAGAGTGCGGCCAACTTGTGCATAGGTTGGTGCTCTTGCCCAAAGGCAGGCCCCATGATCATGAGATTAACTGTTCAGAAAGTGAAGCAGGTCTAATACCTTAGCCTCATTTCAATGGCGTGGTCGAAAGGACTGTTGAACATCAGCAGGTCATGCACTGTCTATAGGAACTGAAGGGATATAAGCAGCATTTTGGGCCTGAGCCCTTTGTAAAGTTACCGAGGGATGGGCTTGAAGACGGGATGATTACCTTGATGAAGGGCTCAGGCCTGACCCTTTGCTTCATATAGATGTTGTATAACTTAAGAACATAAGAAAATAGGAGCAGAAGGAGTCCTTATGCTACACAGTCTGCACGTCTTTCAATGAGATCTTGGCTGATCTACACCGACCTGCCTTTTCCCCATATCCCTTAATTCCCCTGCTATGTAAAAATCTATCTAACCTTGTATTAAATACTGCTTCAATGGGCATCAGATTCCATAGACTCACCACCCTCTTGGAAAAGCAATTCTTCCTCAACTCTGTCCTAAATCCACTTCCCTGAATTTTGAGGCTATGTCCTCTAGTTTGTGTCTCCCCTAACAATGTAAACAACTTAACTGCCTCTATTTTATCCATGCCTTTCATCATTCTAAATTCTAAAACCCCAGAGTAGACAGTAGGACAATTGCAATGACATTAAGTGTGTTTAAATACTTTCTATAAGATCCACTCTCATTTCTTCTAGTGAGTACAGTCCCAGGTGACTCAATCTCTCCTCATAGGCTAATCCATTCATGTCTGGAACCAACCAGGTGAACCTCTTCTGCTCCATCTACAAAGCCAGTACATCCTTCCTCAAGTAAGGAGACTGGAACTGTACGCAGTACTTCAGATGCGTCCTCATCAGTACCTTGTAGAGTTGCAGTATAATTTCCCTGCTCTTAAATTCTATCCCTTCAGCAATGAAGGCCAACATTCCATTGGCCTTCTTGATAGCCTGCTGCAAAATAAACCTTTTGTAATTCATGGACAAGGACAAGCATTCCCAAGTCCTTCTGCAAAGCAGTATGTTGCAACTACTTGATATTTAAATAATATTCTAATCTTCAAAGATATCCTGAAGAGTTCTCTCACCACCCCCCCCCCCCCTCTCCCCTGGCACTTTTGTGTATTGCAGTCAATCTCTCCATCATCAACTTTCCTGTTTAACTTAATTACAGTGTTGTGTTAATGTGGGATAGCATGGAGAATCAATGAAGAAGTCCACAGTTGGCATGTTGGAGTTGTGCACAGTAACCAGAACATAGTGCAAATGAAGTGTGCTTGGTTATTTAACCCTGGCAATTGGACAATGCAGATTCTTCTCAAAGCAATGTCCCCCAAACATTATTTGGAGGCATTCAATGGACAATATAGGCAATAGACAGTAGGTGCAGGAGAAGGCCAATTGGCCCATCGATCCAGCACAACCATTTTTCAGATCATGGCTGATCATTCCCTATCAGTATCCATTCCCTGCCTTATCCCCATAACCCTTAACTCCCCTGCCCACAAGAGCCTTATCTAACTCCTTTTTGAACATATGCAGCGAATCTTCCCTTACCAGCCTCTGCGGCAAAGCATTCCACAGATCCACACTTCTCTGGGTAAAAAAAAATTCTCCTCATCTCTGTCCTAAAGGGCCATCCCTGTATTCTTGAACGATGCCCTCTAGTCCTAGTCTCTCCCAACATTGGAAACATGTAATCCAAATTCACCTTATCTAGCCCCTTGATAATCTTATATACCTCAATCATGTCTCCCCTCATCCTTCTAAACTCCATCACATATAAGCCCAGTCTTTCTAACCTTTCAGCATATGTCAATCCTGCCATCCCGGGAACTAACCTTGTAAATTTGTGCTGCCTCTCCCCTTAAATTTGGGGACTAGAAGTGGACGCAGTGGTCCAGGTGAGGTCTCACCAGGGCCCTGTACAACTGCAGGAGGGCATCTCTGCTCCTCTACTCCAATCTCCTCTTTATGAAAGGTTATTCCAGATAAATCTCACAACATTGAAAATAAATCATCAATATTGTTCTCATTTTAAAATGAAACCAAAAAAGTCTCTGCAAAAAGTAACATTTAAATTCTATGTGATACTCTGGTAAGTAACTATGCTATTCCAATCTTTTTAACAGATCCCATTAAAATCATATTCAGCTCATTTTCTTCATATTAACTTGAATTCTTATTTCAGCTTGTTTATTTAAATCGTCCAGGAGCAGACTGCTTGTGGGGAGTTTCAAATTAACTTGATATGAATCACATTTCAAAACATTGGTGCAGTGAAGAGGGCTTGAACTCATCCAAGCAAAACACGAGCAGAAGGATTATTATCACCTGCGTTAATGCACGAACACATGAGCTGTCCAAACTTCACTGATACATCCATGAGACATATCAGCCTATTCATTTTAAACTGGTTAATACTGCTATTAAACCAGTGGATTTACCAGTGACGGGAGCATAAAGCATTAAAAATGTAGCAGTGGCAGCCAATTTAGAAAAAAAATTAAAATTCTATTTGTCCTTTTGGAATTAATTCTTCTGCTTCATTAACTTTCTTGTTTTTACATCCAAGTATTCTCTTGAGCCTTTAGTAACGACTCAATCCCCTAGAAAATAGATGATTCCAAGCACTTGCTTTGCTTTTAATAAATTGATTTTTAATTATACTTGTTCTTTTTTTTAAATTTTTTTTTATTTTTCACACTATGAACTATATCAACCAAAATATGTACAAACGTTTCTCATTAAATTTCCACAGTGGCCTTTTTTTCCCCCCTTTGCCTCACTCCCCTCTACCCACCCCCTCCAAAACCCATAAATATTCAACATATACAATACAATAAAACCATAAAACAATATCTCCACACAAAGGAAAATAAACAAGAAAAATGTGTAATCTATTTATTACACACTGAGTCTGAATCTAGTCATTTTGTCTTATTATTTTCATTCTCATTTTAGGGCATGGAGGTCGTAGGTAAGCTCTCTCTGTTATGTTCCATGTATGATTCCCAAATTTGTTCAAACATTGTGACTTTATTTTTTAAATTGTATGTTATTTTTTCCAATGGAATACATTTATTCATTTCCATGTACCATTGCTTTATTCTCATGCTCTCTTCCATTTTCCAAGTTGACATTATACATTTTTTTGCTATCGCTCAGGCTATCATAATGAATCTTTTTTTGCACTTTATCCAATTTGAGGCCTAATTCTCTACTTCTTATGTTACTTAAAAGAAATGTCTCTGGTTTTTTTAGTATGTTATTTTTTTGTAATTTTATTTAGTATCTGATTTAGTTCTTCCCAAAACGTATTTACTTTCGTACATGCCCAAGTTGCATGTAATGTTGTTCCCATTTCCTTCTTACAGCGAAAACCTCTATCCGATAATGTTGAATCCCATTTTTAAAATTTTTGAGGGGTGATATATACCCTGTGTAACCAATTATACTGTATCATACGTAACTTTGTGTTTATTGTATTCTTCATAGTTCCAGAACTTTTCCCATACTTCATTTTTTATCTTTATGTTTAGATCCTTTTCCCACTTCTGCTTAGGTTTATAGCTTATTTAATTTTCCTTATCTTGCAGCTTAATGTACATGTTTGTTATAAATCTTTTAATTATCATTGTGTCTGTAATCATGTATTCAAAGCTGCTTCCTCAGGTAATCTCAAGCTGTTTTCCAATGTATCCTTTAAATAAGCTTTCAACTGATGTTATGCAAACATTGTACCATGTTTGTACTTCAACTGTTACTTCTCAAAAAACAGTTTTCTATTCTTTTGATTCCTTTTCTCTCCCATTCTCTAAAGGAAATGTTGTCTGTTGTAAAAGGGATTAGTGGATTTTGCGTCAATAGTAATTTTGGTATTTGATCATTCATTTTTTCCCCTTTCTAAGTGGATCTTCTTCCATGTATTAAGTAAATGATGCAGTACTGGTGAGTTTTTATATTGCACCAGCTTATCATCCTACTTATAAAGCAGATGTTTCAGTACCTTTTCCCCTATTTTATCTAGTTCTATCTTAGTCCAGTCTGGTTTTTCCCTTGTCTGGTAAAAATCTGATAAATCCTTAATTGTGCGGCTCTATAATAATATAGTAAACCACCTTGATTATACCTCTCTGCTAATTTATCTAACGCTACCCTTGGATTCCTTCCTTTTCACAAGAATTTCCTTATTATTCTCTTTAGTTCCTTAAAGAATTTTTCTGTTAACGGAATTAGTAATGTTTGAAATAAGTATTGTATCCTTGGGAACACGTTCCCAATTTCTTTATTAGTGGCTGATAATTTAGTTGTACAAGTGCCGTTACGTGTCCTATCCAGTCTCTCTTTAGTTTGTTATGTTCCGCTTCAGTTAGATGCATTTCCTGCACAAATGCTATATCTATTATTTTCCTTCTACAATAAATTTAGTAGCCTGTTCCTTTTAATTTGGTTATGTATTCCATTAATGTTTATAGTCATATAGTTCAACATGGCCATCTTTTATCTTGCATACATCTCTTTTCCACCTCTTCACCACCTCCATCCCCCTTTTCCCCATTTTCATCTTAGTTTTCTCTCATTACACTTAATGTATGACAACACATTTAAGACATAAAGTACCCCCATAGTTCCCACATCAACTAATACCTTAAACCCAAAAGTTCCCCCCCCCCCTGAGTTGCCCCATACCCCTTGCCGGGCAACCACAACTCCACTTTTCATTTGGATTGCGATGTTGTTCGCAGCGTCAACTGATTTTGCGGTGACAGTTATTCCCCCTCTCTAGAAAACACTTGAAAAAAAACACATAAAAAAGCTCTCTTCTTTTTTCCCTTCTTACTCCCTTCCTTCCCTTTTCTTTTCCCTCTTTAGTTCTTTACATATACATTGTTTTTACATCTTTATATATACTTTATCACCATTCTTCATTCTTATTACATCTCTTCATCTCTTCTCCTGTCCTGCAAATGTTCTGTGAATTCTTGCACTTTCTCTGGATCTGAGAACAGTCTGTTTTGCTCCGTGGGTATAAATATTTTAAGCATGGCTGGATGTCTTTATATGAATTTGTATCCTTTTTTCCATAAAGTTGATTTTGCTGTATTAAATTCTTTCCCTTTAAGAGTTCAAAACTTATGTCTGGGTAAAAAAATATTTTTTGACCCTTGTATTCCAATGGTTTATTGTCTTCTCTAATTTTATTCTTGCCCATTCCAGTATATTTTCTCTTGACGTGTATCTCAAAAATTTTACTAAGATGGATCTTGGTTTTTGATGTGTCTGTAGTTTCGGAGCTAATGTGTGCCCTTTCTATTTCCATTTCTTCCTGCATTTCTGTAATTCCCAGGACCTTTGGGATTCATCCTTTTATAAATTCCTTCATGTCTCTGCCTTCTTCACCCTCCTTCAGGCCCACTATTTTTTTGTTTGGCCTACTATAATTTTCCAACATATCAATTTTCTGAGATAACAACTCTTGTGTCTCTTTAATTTTTTGTCACTTTCTTCCAATTTTTCTCTTAAGTCATTTACTTCCATTTCTACAGCCGTTTCCCGCTCTTCCACATTCTCTACTCTTTTCCCTATTTCTGTCATGACCAGTTCTAAAATTTGCATTTTATCTTCTACTCTTTTCATTTTTCTTTTAATTGCACTAAATTCTAAGGACTTCCATTCTTTTAGTGATCTCATTTGTTCTTCAAAAAAGACTTTATCTATATTCTGTTCATCAGTTTCACCTTCTATTTATCTTTGTCCATCAGTTTTACCTTCTATTTCTCTGTGAAGATTTTGGTCTTCTTCTTCCTCTTCTTCTCTGTCTGAATCTGTGTTTGTGACTTCTTCTTCTCTTCTTTGTGTCTGTGTCTCTTCTGTTTTTCCTGATGAGCTGGTTGTATCTCTTTGTCGGAGCTCTTTTTGCTTGGCCTCTTGTTGCTGGTCCTCCTCTCCTGGGCTGCTCGTCTGTTGTGCTTCCCGGCATTAGTCTTCTTGTCGGTCTTCCCTCCGTCTATCTCCCACGTCTGTTTCGTTGCTCCCTCTTCTGCTGTCTTCCTTGGCCTCCAGCTGAGAGCCCTGTTGTCGGGCGTCCCTCAGCTGCTCGCTCTGTGACAGCCCGCTCCTCTGCTGAGCTCCCCTCTTGCCGGTGTCCTCTTTCTCCTTTGATTGCACACTGAGCATGCGCGACTCCTCACGCATGCACAATTGTACACTTTTGTTTGGCTCTGAGAGCAATTTTTGTAGTGCACCAGCTGGTGGGTCGTGACTCCCCAGGGCAGGCACTGACCTTGAGGGTCGGGCGCTCCTTGCCACCACAGCGTCCTGTTCCTTCGTGCAGGTAAGGCCTTCTTTCTTCTTCGGTGGCTTTTCTACTTCCTTTTTTTCCAGTTGTTTTTACTTTCTCCTTCTTGGAAGCCATCTTCTTTCTCTTCTCTGTATCTTTATCTTCTATTTCTTATATTCTATTTTTGTTATGCTTTGCTTTTTCCTAACTTTTTTCCTGGAGAGGGCTGGTTTTCCCGACTGGCCTCTACTCCATTACGTGACTCCCCCGATACTTGTTCTTAATGTTATTTTTCACTGGTTTAGATTTCCCTCCTCTGGCTCATTTTAATGCTTTAATGTGAAGCAATAGTTGAATAATAGGATTGTTGATGACTGACAATTACTGTTCTTTGGTGTGCGCACACACACTTGTTTCTAGGCTCTGAATTTCCTTAAAAAAAGCAAAATACTGCAGATGTTTGAAATAATGCAGCAGTTGATGCAAATGTTCAGCAGATCAGACAGTATCTGTGGAGGGAATGAAACAGGGATTATTGGTGAAAAATCTGAAGCATTGCATGTAAATAGGGCTAAGCTCTACCACAGGTGTCTTTGATTACAGTATCTCACTATATTAATCCAGAATCATATGATTTAAATCTCCATTCACACCAAGGCATTACAAAGCTATCTCTATCACTCTATGCACTACAGAATCGAAGGCCGTCAAATCAAATTCTTTAAATTAATTTTTTTACGTCTTTAATTAATTACTTTGAACAGCAATATTTTGATTGCAATCTGGTACGCTAACAATAAAATCCTCTACCAATCACAAAAAAAAACATTGTCACAGCCAAACATTCAACTAAAATACGTTCTTGGAATAATTAATCCATTTGGGAATGGTCACTTCTTGTCAGTATTCTCGAGTAAAACCTAATGATCTGATTTTGGAATTAAAACTTTATGGTCATGTGGTAAACCACAGTTAGGCTATTTGATTGGCTGCTGCCAGCTAGACTTGCCTCCTGAGACCAATCCTACCCACAACCCTTTGCATGCTCCCCATTCCACTCTGCCTTGATCAGTTAATGAGATTAATGGCTGTTCCAGTCTATAGTTAATAAAAGCCCATCGGTTTCACAACTTCAGTCTGCTGAGATTCTTGATGGTGCGATGGGCCATTTTAAAGATTTGATGGAATTCTTCTACACAGTCTTTGTACAGAGTGCATCTTGGGTAAGACCTGAAACTTTCTTTCTTTGTTAACAATGTTACCTGACTTGCTGAGCATCACAAATTCCAGAATTTTCTTAACACGGTGAACAAAAATGAAATCCATTGCAGCAATAATTATCATATTATTTACATAGTAACAAGGAATAATCTTCCCAACATCAGTTAAAACAATATTTTGTGGATTTGGAATCCAGCATTTTGCTGACTATACTAATCTCACAGCACAAAATGAAAAGCTTGCTTTAAACCATTTCCATAATGAAGCAGTTAAAGGAGTAACAAAATTACTGAGTTGGAGCAGAATAGAGGGTACACAGCTGTTAGCATAAAAATGTAACCAATCCTGCAGTAGCTTGGCAATGTTTTGCGGCTAACACAAGTGCTGGCAACAAATAGGCCATGATGGAAGCATGTTAAAGTTGTCTTCCTGCCTCACACACAGCACTGATGTGCTAGATGTGCCAGCCACCTCCGTAGAAAGTAGGCCCAGTGGCCCTGTGTGGCAGAAAGATTACTGGAGATAAATCTTGACCAGCTGCCTGGGCAAGTGAACCTGGGTCAAGTTGTTGGATGGGTTGGCGCAGCTGCTGTAGTTCAAGGCCTGTTGCCTCATGTTGCTTTATTTGGCTGGATTAAACAACTTGTTCTGCAGTGTGATAGTACAGATCTATCACCAATGTACATAGTGTATATAGTTACTGTATCTAGACTGTGCTTACAGCGATTGGCTGAGAGCTAAGCCACACCTATTGTTTGGGCCTTAAAGGGTTGTGTCCCTAGCCAGGTCGGATCATTCCGGACTGGTCGGCCACCTGTGAAGAGCTCCGGTCTTTTGCTAATAAAAGCCTTGGTTTGGATCAACAAGTCTTTGGTTCTTTCGACGAGCTCTACATGCAGTTAAAGATGTTGACATTAACGGACCCATCTGGTGAAGTTGTCAGTGAAAGGGATCACTGTTTCAGAGGTTTAAATCACACGTCATACTCTTCCTTAAACCACATCGAATGTGCACCCAATTGCATCTTGTAAATCAAGCAGCTCAAGGTGTTAAAGGGATCTTAATATGTATATCCTGCAGCAGTTTTTCCATCAATCAAAAGTTAGGAAAAACAAATTGTTGAAATCACACTATTGTTGAGTTTTTTTTTGGATGCTGGTTTAACCTATTTGTATATCTCCTTGTTTTAACATTGCTATTAACCCATCTAAAGTGAACTGTTTAGGTCTGGGCCAAGAATGTCATGTGAGCACACTTCAAAGATGATGGTGAAATTAACGGCAAATCTATGTGAAGTGCGGAAGCAAAGCTTTTTTTTTTGATGTTTTCTCATCAGTGTCTCCATTCCAATTTCTTGAATATATGATTTTAAAAAAAATGTTTTATCCTCTGATTAGATTTTTTTTTAAATTGAAATGAATGACATTCCTAACTGAATACTTTAGGCTTCTCAATATTAAATTGAGGCTGAATTAATGGTAGCATGAACCTGCCTATGGTTAAAAAGATCTGCTGTTTATTTGATTTCATTTCCAAGGCTTCATGTAGGAACAAGGGAAGTGGGATTAAGAGAAGGCTATTCAGCTCTTTGAACCTGCTCCATCATTCATTGGGATCACAGTTGATTCTCTACCTCCATAAAATATTCCCACATTCTGTCCATACACCTTGATGCCTTTCACATTTAGAGATTTAGCCATCTACTTGAATATGGCCAGTGACCCTGCAGCCTTCTATGGTAGGAAATTTCTTTACATCACATCCTTCGAATTGAGAATTTTCCACTCAGCTCAGTCCAGGTTCTGTTGTCCTGTAACCCTAGACTGTGCATCCTTCAAGGTAACCAGGGTAAACATTCTTCCTGCATTCATGCTCTCCAGCCTGGTCAGAATTTTGTAACTTTGAACTGGATCCCCTCTTATTCTTCTAACCTCCTAAATCACCTGATTAATCTTACCTCAGACAGCAGTCCGTCCAAAAATCACAGTCCACAGAATTCAATCTTAAAGTTCTATGTCCAAGTTCCGTTCTTTAATTGATAATGAAGGACGTCATATTGAGAGAGAAATTACTGATGTTGCATTGCAGTAAACCTATGAATCCTTACTTATGAGGCATGTGCATTTCATACACCTCTCCAGCTGCCCTCTGCCGCTCCAACTGCTGCTCTCTGCTTCACAGCTGGATTCTCCCTTTGTTCTCCAAAGTTCCAAGCCATTGGTGAGTCAGTACTCACCTGTACCACAAATTGCACAGAGTTCTTAGCAGAAATCTATCCTTTATAAAGATAGTCCCCAGCCCAAAAGGTCAGTCCATGGTCCAGAACACTATCCATTTTAATTGCACCTTCCTTTGTTTTGGCCATTCAGGAGAAATTGAATAAATGTAGTGTTTATTTTTATTGTGCTTGGACAGACAGAATGGAATGGACCTGTTTGTCTTTGAGTCCAGGAAACATTCATTGGTGAAATTGATAAAATTCACCATGTCCATATTGATTTTGGCACTGCCGAGTTATAACTGTAATAAAAGAGTAGCGTTTGAAATCTCTAAAATTATGTCCACCACATGTCTATTTCAACGATATCTTCAGCAATGTCTTGTTGAACTAACCAAGACCTTTGATTTGAAAGAACTGAAGAAGAAGATGGGCGCGCAGTGAAAACATTGAGGGCCTACAAATTAGATTCTGCTCCAAATTGATGAATTGTTTTCCTTGGGGAAGAGCTCAAAGCTGCGAATGACAATCCGAAAGGTTCAGACAGCTTTACAGTTTGGAACTTCAGAGCACTTAGTTTGAACACAGCAGTCATTGCTTTGTCAGAGTATTGATGACATAGAGTAAACATTTATTTAATGGGCTTGTATCCAAGCAGGAAATGGAGCAGCTAATTCCTGTCAGCTTCGGGCATGGGACAACCGGACCCAGGAACCTTAAGCTTGGGTCACATGCGTGACAGCATCCCAGAAATCAACAAAGTCATTTATTTGAACCCCATCCGATGTTTCCTACCAACCCCCCATGGGCTGCTCCGAGTCCTTTATCGGGATCCTCTGGGAGTCGTAAGTAAAGCACAGCTGACCTTTAACTTCAGATAGAGGACACTGGGATGAGGCCTGGGATGCCTGCGCTGACCTCTATCAGTCAGGTTACCGAACTACTCAGTGCATTTAGAAAGTTTGTCACAGTTTTTTTTTCTCGGAAGTGTCATTACTCTTTCTACATTCTTCCTGTCATCTGGACAGACATTACAATAATAATCCAACATCTGTGTTTTCCCTTTGTGCCAAACAGTTTATTAAGCTCCAGTTATCCCAAAGCACTTCAAACAGATTAAAACTGGAATAACAGACAAAAATTAAAGAATGAGCTATTAGGAATGTTTTCAAAACTGCATTCCCTGTATGATTTTATTAGAATGTTAGAAGGGACCAATAAACTGACATATGAGCGTGATTCTTGAAAGGAACAAGGTCTGAAGAAAAATGAAAATTCAGTCAAGACTCAATTATCTACTTCCTCATGCTTGCAGCTTGCTTGGTCTGTTTCCGCATTGCCATGATATCACCACCACTCTTTGATCTATGTAACTATCTAGAAATCACATTGTTATGGTCATTATTGTTAATACCATTATCTGTCTTTACATTCACTTTTTTGTTCCTCTTTAGAAAGGCCTATAATGTTCTTCATTTTATAGACTGAAGTCTATCTATTTGAATTTAATGGCAATTTTGCTTTTCTCCTGAGAAGAGAACAGGGTATTAATCAATAAATAGTCTTTCACCAAGCACTGCAGCATTCAACTATAAGGATTCGTGATAAGGCAACCAAACATGCCCAATCTAAAAACAAAATGTGAACAGACATAAACAGAATTTAATGTTATGGACGTGTCACAAAATTTAGAGTTTTTTAGCAAAATTTGTATAAATCACCTTACAAAATAAATAAAATACTACAAGAAAAAGAAACGTGTGGTAGAGTCTGTGGTTCATTGTTCATTCAGATTCCGATGGCAGTGGGGAAGAAGCTGTCTTTGTGTCGCTGAGTGCTCGTCTTTAGGCCCCTGATGGTAGCAGAGTGAAGAGAGCATGGCCTGAGTGGTGGGGGTCCTTGAGGATGGAGGCTGCTTTCTTAAGACACCTCCCCTTGCAGATGCTTCTCTGGAGTGAATACTGGTGCCCATGATGTTGCAGGCAGAGTTTTTTCTTGTCCTGAGTGTTGGCACCTCCAGTGATGCAACTAGCTGCAAAGCTCTCCACAGTAAACCTGTTAAAGTTTTCTGGAGTCTTCGGTGACAGATCAAATCTCCTCAAGCTCCTCACGAAGTATAGCTGCTCATTAGTCTTCTCCGTAATTGATTCAGCATAGAGGCTCCAGGACAGATTCTCGGTGATGTACACGCCCAAAATTTTGAGATTCTTGACTTTCTCTTCTGCTGATCCTTCATTGAGGACTGGTTCATGATCACCTGATTTCCTCCTGAAGTCCACAATCATCTCCTTGGTTTTGCTAACCTTGAGTGCATTTTCTTTTTGTGACACCACTCGACGAGCTGATCTATCTAACATAACATAACAATTACAGCACGGAAACAGGCCGTTAGGCCCTTCTAGTCCACACCGAACCAAACACCCCTTTCTAGTCCCACCTCCCTGCACAATGCCCATAACCCTCCATCTTCTTCTCATCCATAGACCTGTCCAACCTTTTCTTAAATAATACAATTGACTCCGCCGCCACTATTTCTCCCGGAAGCTCATTCCACACAGCTACCACTCTCTGAGTAAAGAGGTTCCCCCTCATGTTACCTCTAAACCTCTGCCCCTTAATTCTTAACTCATGTCCTCTTGTTTTAATCTTTCCTCCTCTTAACGGAAATAGTCTATCCACATCCACTCTGTCTATCCCTTTCATAATCTTAAATACTTCTATCAAATCCCCTCTCAACCTTCTACGCTCCAAAGAATAAAGACCTAATCTGTCCAATCTCTCCCTATACTCTAGATGCTTAAACCCAGGTAACATTCTGGTAAACCTTCTCTGCACTCTCTCCACTCTGTTTATATCCTTCCTATAATTAGGCGACCAGAACTGCACACAGAACTCCAAATTAGGCCGCACCAATGTCTTATACAATCTCAACATCACCTCCCAACTCCTATATTCCATGAAATGATTGATAAAGGCCAGCATACTAAAAGCCTTCTTCACCACCCTATTCACATGAGTTTCTACCTTCAGGGAACGATGTACCGTTACTCCTAAATCTTTCTGCTCTTCTGTGTTCATCAATGCTCTCCCATTTACCACGTATGTCCTATTCAGATTCTTTTTACCAAAATGAAACACCTCACACTTATCAGCATTAAATTCCATCTGCCATTTTTCAGCCCATTTTTCTAAGCAGCCCAAATCCCTCTGCAATCCTTGAAAACCTTCTTCATTATCCACTATTCCACCTATCTTAGTATCATCTGCATATTTACTAATCCAATTCACCACCCCATCATCTAGATCATTAATGTATATAACGAACAACAATGGGCCCAATACAGATCCTTGAGGCACACCACTGGTCACTGGCCTCCAACCTGACAGACAATTATCCACTACCACTCTCTGGCCTCTCCCTTTCAGCCAATGTTCAATCCATTTGACTATCTCAAAATTTATACCTAAAGACTGCACCTTCCTAACTAACCTTTCATGTGGTACCTTATCGAAGGCCTTACTGAAGTCCATATAGACAACATCCACTGCGCTACCCTCATCCACATTCCTAGTCACCTCTTCAAAAAATTCAATCAGATTGGTCAAACATGACCTTCCTCCCACAAATCCATGTTGAGTGCTCCTGATCAGACCCTGTCTATCCAGATGTTTATAAGTACTATCTCTAAGAATTTTCTCCATTAATTTACCTACCACAGACGTCAAACTTACAGGCCGATAGTTGCCAGGCTTCCTCCTTGAACCCTTTTTAAATAACGGAACCACATGCGCAATGCGCCAATCCTCTGGCACTATCCCCATATCTAATGACATTTGGAAAATTACCGCCAGAGCCTCTGCTATTTCCTCCTTCACTTCCCTCAATGTCCTGGGGAAGATCCCGTCTGGTCCCAGAGACTTATCCACCTTTATATTCTTCAAAAGCCCTAAAACTACACCTTTTGTAATCTCTATATTCCTCATATTTACCCAATTTGCTTTTTTTTATCTCACATCTCCCAATATCCTTCTCCTTAGTGAATACCGAAGAAAAGAAACTGTTCAATATCTCCCCCATTTCTCTAGGCTCCACACACAGTTTTCCGCTCTGATTCTCTAAGGGACCAATTTTGTCTCTAGCTTTCCTCTTACCATTAACATATTTGTAGAACTCTTTTGGATTAGTTTTCACCCTGCTTGCCATAGTTTTCTCGTACCTTCTTTTAGCTTTCCTAATTCCTCTCTTAAGATTTCTCTTACATTCAATGTATCCTTCAAACATCTCCTTAACTCCATGCTTCTTATATCTAATGTACGCCTCCCTTTTTCTTCGAACCAAGTTTCCAATATTCCTTGAAAACCACGGCTCTCTCAAACCTTTTGCCCCTCCTTTTAACCTAACAGGAACATAAAGCTTTTGCACTCTCAAAATCTGATCTTTAAAAGACTTCCATCTCTCTACTACATCCTGCCCATAAAACAAATTGTCCCAATGCACACCCTGCAAGTCCTTTCGCATCTCCTCAAATCTAGCTTTTCCCCAATCAAAAACCTCAATCCTTGGCCCTGATTTCTCTCTTTCCATAATGACATTGAAGCTGATGGCATTATGATCACTGGACCCGAAGTGCTCGCCAACACTAACCTCCGTCACTTGACCCATCCCATTTGCCAACAGTAGATCTAACACTGCTCCTTCTCTGGTCGGCACCTCTACATATTGTTGTAAAAAAACTATCTTGCACACATTTCACAAACTCTAACCCATCCAGTCCTTTCACAGAATGTGTTTCCCAATCTATATGTGGAAAATTAAAATCTCCCATAATTACAACCCTGTGCTTATCACAAATATCCACTATCTCCCTACAGATTTGCTCCTCTTGGTCTCGGTCCCCTCCGGGTGGTCTATAATACACCCCTACAAGTGTAACCTCTCCTTTCCTACTCCTCAGTTCCACCCAAATAGCCTCCGTGGATGTGCCCTCTAATCTATCCTTCCTAGGCACCGCTGTAATATTTTCCCTGACAAGCAATGCAACCCCACCTCCTCTTGCCCCTCCGACTCTATCACACCTAAAACAACGAAACCCAGGGATATTCAGTTGCCAATCACATCCCTCCTGCAACCATGTCTCACTAATCGCTACCACATCATACTTCCAAGTATCAATCCACACCTTCAGCTCATCCACCTTTTTTACAATACTCCTGGCATTAAAATATATGAATTTCAGAGATTTCCCAATTTTTAATCCCTGTTTTCCCTCATCTTTAATAACAACATTATTTACTTTTCCTGCCAATTGCCCTTCATCTTCTTCCAGAGCATTTCCCTTCTCTATCACCTGCCCATCCATATTCAAATACTTACTACAAACTTTCTTTGTTTGCATTCTAACCTTCTCCTTACTGCTCTGTACTATTTTGTTCCCTCCCCCAACCCTCCTGCATGCTTCCCCATTGCCGTCTGTGATTCTGTTGACAACCATGGTGCCATCTGCAAATTTGAAGATGGTATTTGAATTATGCCAAGCCCATAGTCATGGGTGTAGAGTGAGTAGAGCAGTGGGCCATGCCCGCATGCTTGAGGTGTGCCTGCATTGACAGGAGGTGGTACACAGGGACACACAGACAGCAATAAAAATTTAATGTCCTTGTCACCCTTACGGGTTTGAACATTACAAATATTGCTCCACCTGATTCAGTTTCTCCCTGGTCTGTTCATCTCTCATTCACAGATTGATACTCCCTTTTGCCAGTAGCATTTTATGATCTTCTATGGTAGGAGCTGGTCATTTTGAGGGCAAGTGGCAGAAGGAAACAGTTTTACAAATCTGTATGATAGCACTGCAATAAAATTTGAACTTCGTTGGGATCACTGGATGAATGCTTAGGATGATCCTTCTTACAGTGTGCCGAGGGGTTACTATACCTAACGCGCTGAGTATTGGAATTTGGAAAGCTCTCCACAGTAAACCTGTTGAAGTTTTCTGGAGTCTTCGGTGACAAATCAAATCTCCTCAAGCTCCTCACGAAGTATAGCTGCTCGTTAGCCTTCTCCGTAATTTAGAATAGAATAGAAGCATGCAGCAGGGAGATAGATCAGCTTGTCGAGTGGTGTCACAAAAGAAAAATGTACTTAAGGTTAGCAAAACCAAGGAGATGATTGTGGACTTCAGGAGGAAATCAGGTGATCATGAATCAGTCCTCAATGAAGGATCAGCAGAAGAGAAAGTTTTTCACTGGCATCTCCTGCCATACCTCAGGGTTTTTGTGGTCATGGTAACACAGTATCAGATTTGAAGAACTTTGGATATTGTCTTTGCGCAGAAGTAACCAGGTATTGTCAATCATGATTAAGAAAAGATTTTTATGCCAAATTGTAGAAGAATATTCTAAAGTACAGTAAGTTGATACCAAATGATTTATTGATCTTCCCTCACTGAAATAACACACCACCAGGCTTACCCATTTCATGGTCCAATGCAATCTTCAGCAACCAGGCTTTTAGAATAAAAATTAACCTTAGAGAAATTAAATACTTAATAATATCAGCTCCAAACATGTCATGTGCGGATCAATTCCTCTCAGACACTCTCACATAAAATTTTGTTCAACGTTTTCTTTTAATTTCTGCTTTATTTAGATTTCTATTTTTATTCTGGAAAATATGAGCAGATTTTTTCCATTGAATTGAACACCTAACACTATTTAGGATAGAAGAAGTACAAGGACTGCCTAAAGAAATCTCTTGATGCCTGCCACATTGACCACCGCCAGTGGGCTGATATCGCCTCAAACCGTGCATCTTGGCGCCTCACAGTTCGGCGGGCAGCAACCTCCTTTGAAGAAGACCGCAGAGCCCACCTCACTGACAAAAGACAAAGGAGGAAAAACCCAACACCCAACCCCAACCAACCAATTTTCCCTTTGCAACCACTGCAGCCGTGTCTGCCTATCCCGCATTGGACTTGTCAGCCACAAACGAGCCTGCAGCTGACATGGACATTACCCCTCCATAAATCTTCGTCCGTGAAGCCAAGCCAAAGAAGAAAGAAATCATGGCTATCTTACTATATTGTAGTGGGGCAGTGTATTTATCAGTGCCTGGATGAATTAGTACTTTACAGTACTATAGGATCATTGTTCTTCCCCTTTGGAGCGTTCTTGTTTGATATTTTACAGAAGAGAAAAGGAGGATTTTTTTTTACCTAATTTCACATTTTAAACAATTAAAGCACAGTTTTATTTTAATTCACCTTGATTCCACTCACAATAAAACTGGATACTTTTCCTTCTCTACCTTAATTTGTTCACAATAGCCTGCAAAGTCTTGCATATGGGTGAGCTTACAAAGCTTGACGTTTGATTTTCGTCCCAGAGCATCCTCATTCAAAAAGAATGGATTCATGAGGTGACACATTAATGGACTTGTGCCCGGAGTTCAAATCCCATTGTGGCATGTGGAGAATTTTAACTCAACTAAGTAAATAGCTCTAGTGTGTGTGTATATATATATATATATATATATATATACTTTTTTTTGGCTTGGCTTCGCGGACGAAGATTTATGGAGGGGGTAAATGTCCACGTCAGCTGCAGGCTCGTTTGTGGCTGACAAGTCCGATGCGGGACAGGCAGACATGGTTGCAGCGGTTGCAGGGGAAAATTGGTGGGTTGGAGTTGGGTGTTGGGTTTTTCCTCCTTTGCCTTTTGTCAGTGAGGTGGGCTCTGCGGTCTTCTTCAAAGGAGGTTGCTGCCCGCCGAACTGTGAGGCGCCAAGATGCACGGTTTGAGGTGATATCAGCCCACTGGCGGTGGTCAATGTGGCAGACACCAAGAGATTTCTTTAGGCAGTCCTTGTACCTCTTCTTTGGTGCACCTCTGTCGCGGTGGCCAGTGGAGAGCTCGCCATATAACACGATCTTGGGAAGGCGATGGTCCTCCATTCTGGAGACGTGACCTACCCAGCGCAGTTGGATCTTCAGGAGCGTGGATTCGATGCTGTCAGCCTTTGCCATCCCGAGTAGGGATATATATAAATATAAAACACCTAACATCAGTAACAATCACCCTGAAATGACTGGATGCTTGCCAAAGTTCACCACACTCCTTAAAGGAAAATCTGCCATCCTCACCACGTCTGGCCTTACTGATACTCTACATTAGAGGTTCTTAACCTTTTTCTTTCCACTCCTTTGGCTACCCATAGAGCACCTACAGCATCGGTGCTGTGTGATGAGTAAGGGATTACTTAAGGTTGTATGCGAGTGAAAAGTAAAAGGTTGAGAACCATTGCTCTACACCAACTAGGTGATGTTGAGCTGACCTGAGATTGGTCAGCAAGCCATGTCATTTGGCAGATTGTGAGGGAGATTTAATAAAAGCTGACTTTGTCGTCAATGTTCACATCCACAGGTGAGTATATTTTTAAAAAACAACTCTGAATAATGGTGTTAGAATCAATTCCATTATCAAAAGATTATTAATGTGGTTAATGGTTGATTGTCTTCTCATGACTGAACTTTGCTGTTCCTTTTCAGAAGTCTGGTGTGGGATCTATGAACATTGTCACCAATTGAATGTAACTGGGGCATTAAAATTAGGAATGTCAATGGGGAAGAGAATGACGATGTTGGCTTGTTCGTCTTTCCAATGATTATGAAGGGATTTGTGGGGACAGTATTGAACAGGTCTTTCCAGTTCCTTGAGATGTCTGCTCTGTGTAGAGCAGGTCTCAAAATTATATAGGAAAGCAGAGTTCTGTAGACCATGAGTATTGGCCAGGAATGAGGTCTTGATCATCAGATGCCCTTTTCATCAGTCGATCAAAGCTTGTGCTGGTGCATTGCAGATGGTGGTGAATTTCACCCTTGATGCCTACTTTCACAGAGAAATAGATCCCAAGATATGGGGAGAGTGAACCAGGAGTTCCTAGTTTTAACCATGAGCCTATATTATTGGAGTTCAGTGATGGCAGATTGGTAGAGGGCCTCTGTCTTGTAGATGTTGACTATAAGACCCTTCTCGTATTTTTTTCATGTATTGCAGTTTTATTACTGAGTTTCATGGTGACCTAGGTTCTGGATTGTAGTACAGATGAGGTGCAAAACTGAATTAAAAATTGACAGCTATGTCTGACACCACCCTTGGTTGAGGTCGGCTTAGTTGTGGATGCATTAGTGAATATTATGGCTTGCATGCAATCGTAATATGGAGATGAATTTTATGGGCAGCCAACTTTGAAGAGGATGCTCCATGGTGCCAACTGATTTATGGTGTCAATTGCTTGAGGGACATTGAGAAAGTATCGTTGATGGTGCTGATCTCTTCATTTTAGTTTTGCTGTTGTCACAGGATGAAGGTTATGCCAACTGTAGATGGATGGAAGGAAAATGTGGTGGAAAAGGACCCTGGTGATGACTTTCTCTGTGGTGATCAGCAAGAAGACTCAACTACTGTTTCCACAGTCAAACTTGTCTCCTTTCTTAGAATGGCCACAATTTCAAAAATCTGTGAGATTTCTTGGGTTTATCCTCCTCAGAGATTGAATGAATGTGTAGCTCAACAAACAGCAAGCTTTTAATTTACTGAAATGGCCACATTATCCTGGCAGATTGCTGTCATTTCACCAACTGCTCTTGGATTTGGATGGTTTGTTTGGTTACTGCCGTAAACTTTCTGAAAAAAAAATTGGAATGAGTAGGACAAAGCAATAGTAGGAAAACATGATTGGAAAATAAGGATCAACAGGGCAGATAAAGGGCAAAGCCTACGACAAACCAGAGAAGGAAAGATCAAAGGCAGGAAAGAAGAAAATAGATTTTCAGATATAGTAAAGCAAATTATTCATATATAAATGAAATAAGACTGAAAAATGTAAAACAAAAAGACAATTGAACAGGATCTGTTCCAATGAAAGATCAATGGTTTGAGTGTGAGTTCGTTCCTCTTTCTGTTATTTGACCTGTTAAATCTTTTTTATTCTCTGTAATATGTTCAGCATTTCCAGCATTCACAGTATTTTTTTTTTTCTTGTGCTGAATTAATAATTCAGAGCTAATTTTTCTAGTTAGCACCAATTTGGGTTGAGTTGATGAAGTTCTCATAGGCAAGGGAGTTTGGTTTCATGAGGCTCTAAACATCCAAATTACAGGTCTAATGAGACAAGCCAAGGGTTTTATCTCTGGATAAAGCCAAATTATTTAAGTGAAGTCTCAAATATGATTTAATATATTAAAAATGATAGGCAACAAATGATCCAGAACATCACGGGATGTCGTTGAATTATTTCCAATGAACCTTTGTCAAATCTGAAGACCTTCTGTTGTGAGCTTAAACAATGAATTTTGTTATCAAGCAAACTGATATCCCTGAAAGACTTTGATCACCTTGGCTCTGCCTGCTGCAATAGCGTGGATCTCCCAGTGGCCACCCATTTCAATTCCCCATCCCATTTACTTGCAGTCATGTCTGTCCATATTCTCATGCACTGCCAGACTGAAACCACCTGCAAATTGGAGGAACAGCCCCTCATCTTCCGACTGGGCACCCTCTAATTTGATGGTATTAATATTAACCTCCGGCTCTCATTAAATCCCCTCCTCCTTCCTCACTTCTTTTCCCTATCGCCTTCCCCCAGCTCTGTCTCTCTTCCTTTTCACTGTCTCCTTTCACACAATCAATTCTCACAGCTCCTCTCATCACATTCCCATTAATGCCTTTTGTTGGCATTGGACTCATCCCCCTGTTTCTTTTTTTGGCTTATTCTTTGCTTATTTCTGAAGAAGGACTCAGGCCCAAAATGTCAGCCATATATCTTTGTCTCCTATGGACACCGAAAGGCTGGCTGAGTTCCTCCAGAATCTCTGTGCATTTTTACTACAATCACAGTACCTGCAGACTTTCTCGTTTCACTCTAAAAGACTTTATCACTGTTATTTAATAGACTAAGGTGTGTGTTTCGTTCTAGCATTTGACCTGCTGCCTCAGTTTCAAGTGACTCTTGACCTGTTTTTAAGTGATCTCACTCTCTGTGGCTCTGTTTACACATTTTTGATTTTGAAAGAACTCCTGAAGTTTTCCTTGTGTAATCCAACAACATCCAATCTAAATTGTTAACTTGAGCAATTAACATGATTCGTGTGTCTGCCATATTTGCTGCAATGTGTTCCACCATCCAAACTTGGCAGACAATATTCACGGCGTATTTGGTATCAGCCTCTACCTTATTTTAAAGTAACCATGCTATCATTGTTTACAAAAGCTGATTAGGCAGTGTCAACTCAACTATAGATGCTGTTCTACATTGGCATAATTTATTCTCGCTGCGCTGATTACCCACAAGAGTGTAACCACTATATTTCAAAGAATTATACTGACGTTGGCCAGAAGAATTTTATAATCATAATCGTTTGGCAGTTCAGCGAGATTTATTGAAACTTCATCCGTTCTATATTGGTTTCAGTTTTTCTCCTTGCTATGTTTGCACAGACAGCCATGTGGTTACATTGAGTACAAGAAAGAGTAGAAGTCCGACTTGGAGAGACTTTGCTTGTGTTGGCCCAGTCTTGACTAACTGCAGACAGACGCTTGGAGTTAATTACATTAAATGGTGAGAACATTACTTGACCCTACTGGTGGAGTACCAGATGGTATCCATTGTACTTCCTTATGCTTTAGAGTTTAATGGCAGTGTGATATCTGAGTACACTGGACTGTTTTTCTACCACCAGGGGAGGAGAAAATATAAGTGGGTGGGCTGCCAGCTGATCAAGCTTCTACTTTTGGAATATGTTCGCAAAATTCAGATTGATAGCACGTGTTATTTTGGTTGGTATGGACATCTTTTGATCTCTAGAATGGAGGACACATATCTATAGACCGAATGATGCTGTTTACCCTCAGTAATGCGGGTGTTGGCACAAGGACAGAACCTGGCTGCCAGAAGGATACCGAATTGAAGTATAATCACGGCACAACGCTGATGTGACACTGATGTGCAGTTTTGAATCTCATTGCTCCAGTTAATTTCTTCATTTAACCGCACCAGATTTCCCCTTGACACATGTTGACAGCATGCATATTACTCCGTGAGCAAATCATGTCCATTCTGTGCCTTGCTGGTACTGGAAGGGATTTCATTGCTTCTGCCCACCAGGATTGTGATCACAGTTAATTAAACTAACAGACCAGTGCCCAATAAATCCTGGCAACAGCCTTGAAATCTTCATTCTGCAGCAGTCTGCTCTCCCAGCTGCACTTGAGTCACCATGACTAAACTATGATTGCTTCAGCCCTTCTCTCTATGATTAATTGTACTGATTTACTGCTGAGAATTAAGAGTAGATGGCTGTTTTCTTATTGCAATACTGAGATGCGGGCACCTTGGAACCATGCACAATTTTCTTCACAGTAACACAAAACATCAACCACCTTGCCAAAAAAAAAACTAGAAAGACTGTTTATAACAAGGGCTATCTGCTTTTGATGTACTGATGATTTCAATATGCAAACCTTTGATTTTTTTTCCTGAAAGCAATATGAAGAGTTAAGACTGTGGTTGGAAATGGAGAAAGCAAAGGGCAATAATCTCTCTCTGTAATTAAATGAGAGAATGTGAAGGAAATAAATGAATATTCAATGAGAATGAAGAAGAATTTGGATACCGCAATAAATCTAGCAGGACTACGATCTGAGATAAATTGAAGGAATGATGTAGAAATTTTCCACTTTAATTAATAACTCTGCATTGAGTTCCACTTCTGAAATTCAATCCCATTAATTTAAATGGAAATGGAGTTTGGGAGCAGAAAGCTCACTTAGCACAAACAATCTTAATTATGCTAATGCTTGAGAAAGAGTGTTTATCGAGTTGTTCCTGGTTTGAGAAGGTATTTTGATTAGATTCTTGGTCTGCTAATCAATACTTGGCCTATTTATTTTTTTTTTATAAATTTGGGACATACAAGGGAAATGCTTAATCTTCAGAAGCAAATAAATTCAACAGGTGTCTAGTCTCTCTTGCACTCGAAGGGCAAAGGGAAATTTGTGGACCTGCCAGCTCTACAGTGGTGGATATCTTAGGGTGGGATGCAATATGAAACTTCTGGGAACCAAAGCTCTTAATTTCAGCATTGCATCAGGCTAGTATACTTTGGTGACAACTTATTTGAACTAGCAGGAGCACCGTAAACAGAAGGTGTAAGTATACAGTGAGTGCCTCTTGCAATGCACCAGCGAGCAGTTGGCAGAAAAGGGAGTTCGATGTGCTAATTTTTGAAGGTCTTCTCTTCTGCCCTGCTGCCTAGCTGCAAGAGTATAATCTGGCTATAAAAGGACATAGTTAAGAAAATGATGGGAGAAGATCTACATCTCGGTCACCATCTGTGATTTTTGGACCAGTCACTATTTACTTCCAGTAACTTTTGTCTTCTGCCTTTGTTCTTCATGAAAACCACATGTCAGGCATTTTTTTTCTTTGACTTAAAATATAGACAAGCAGTTCTGCTATAAATTAACTGCATGCTACAGTAATATTTGCTCATTACATGACAGAAACAGTGGACAGATAAAATCCATCATGTAATGAACTTCCTTTCTGCAGTAGCAAACCTCTTCCTATAACCGTCAGGCAGTCGCTGCAATTACAAAGGAATGCAACAGATAAGAACTGTTAAATTCTCTTGTAGCTGCTTCTGGGTTGAATTAATAATTGTGTTCCTGACTGGGCTTCGTCACACCTCTGATTACCTCGTGGCACTTTTCAACAAAAATCTGGGGAAATTTTTCCATTGCCTCCAATTATATTTATTTCCCCCAACTAATATCTCTAACGGAGCATCTCTAGTCATCGCCCCACTGCAATTTCTCTGAGCTTACTGAGTTTATGTTGAAACATGTCTTCACTCAAAAGTACTTTGGGACATCTTTAGCTTGCTACAGATGCTATGTGGAAGTCTTTCTTTCCTAATCAACATCATTTTATTGATTAAAATGTGAAAAGTATTACACATTATTTGGTTAAAACTTTCCAGCCAACAATATACCTCAGTTTAGAAACATTTGGATTGAGTTCTGTCGCCGGGGAAATGGGTTCCTATTATGTAAGCTAAAGCTGGATTCCTTTGCAATATACTGTACTACTGGAAGTTGCCTCCAGATCAGGGATTATAAGGAAAAAAAATCAAGTAGTTATTAAGCAGTAATAGTAAATACACAAAGAACTGTTATGAATGCCTGGAAGTAAGTAGTAAAGCTATAATTTAATTAGAGGGTTTATAGGAAGCACATAAACCACAAGATTGCAGCTCATGCAGTACATGTTCACTGTATGAACCTTGAGATGGAACGACTTCCATAGCCCTGCTTACATCTGTTATCAGTTACATTCTCTGCCAAGTTGCGTATTTTATGTTTTTATTTTATGAAAAGCCGTTTCTGTGCTACTGAGACCTGCTTCTTCTGTTGTCATAATTTCCGGATGTTGATAAATTTGAAAGTAATGTTAAATGGCATCTGACAAAGGGTATTACCACTGCAGTGTTGTGGGTTCCTGCACTACATTGGATGATGTGAAAGGAGTGGTAGCGTTGCCAACATCAGTTTCCAAGTGGATTATAGCAAATTTGCTGCCTCCTGTGTATTCTATCCTGCGTGCTTCTCATGGAATGCTATTGATTTCTATTTGCTCTCGGGAATGGATGTCGTTGGCAATGCCAACATTTGCTGTCCAATCCTAATTGCTTCGGAACTGGAGGAGCTCTTGGGAAGCCAGCCATCGTGATGGTTCTGGAGTGGTGTAGAATTCTGCCTGGGCAATGCCTAAAGATTTCCTTCTTTGAAGGACAGAAATGAACCAAATGGGGTCTTGTGACAGTCCAGTGGCGTCATTCCAAAGGTTACTGATGTATTGAGATGAGCTTATGCAATTCCAGCTTTTATTTAATTATTGTAATTTTAAATTCCCCAGCTGTCAGGGTGATATTCCATCTCATCTCTGAATCAAAGGTCCAGAACTCTGCCTGCTCATCTGTTAAGTTAACAGTACTCCAGCTGAAGTAACTACCTGTGGTGCAGTCAGATATTTCTGCACACTGGATCCATTGCATAATAGAATACTGAGACTGAAAATTTCCATGGAATGCAGTGGGACAAACTTTTCTATACATAACTGTGCTGCAGTCATGAATCACATCCTGATTCAGATCAGGAAATCCGCACTTTGAGATAATTTCCCACTTCCACCTGAATACTATTGTTTACCATTTAATGAAAAATGGGGTTGATATTTCTGAAGTCCACCACCAGGAATGATTCATTTAATTTTTTTTAGGTGAGCCTCCAGCTGTTATTATTGTTTACTAGGATCGTAGCAAACCTGTGACCATGCATTGTTGGGCGATGGCCTTATAAGGTACTGATCTTGGGGCACAGTAAGATGCTATTCAGCCTACTTTGTCCATGTTGGCTCCCATCAGAGCAATCCCATCAGTCCTATTGCCCCACTCCTTATTTCTCTGTAGCCTTGCAACTTATTCTCTCTCGGATGCCCATCGATTTCCTTTGAAGGATTTTGCTATTTTTTCTCGGGTGCCTCGCCCTTTGACGTGGGTGATCATATCTCACCATCCATCGAGGTCTCTGACCCTCCGAATTGTAGTTGTTGCCTCTCCTGTTTCTAACAATGAAGTTAATCCATCTACCATGTTCGTTCTCTGTCTACCTCTGCTTCTTTTTCCTCCCAGCTTTCAAGTTGTAACTAAATGTTTTAATGTATCTCTTCGTGTGGTGTGTCCACAGAATTTTGATTGCAGTTTTCTGATTCTTTTAAGTAATGCATGTTTTGTTTTCGTTCTTTGTAGAACTCCTTCATTTGTTATCCTGTCCGTATATGATATGTCCGGCGTTCTTCTGAGATACCACATCTCTGCTGCATTGATTCTTTCTTCCATTGCACTTGTGATGGTCCATGACTTGCATACATCAATATAGGAAGAACGTAGCAGCTGTGAGTTCTAAGGCGGATGTCAATTCCTATTTTCTTGTTCGTTAGGATGTTTCTCATTTCTCTAAATGCTATTCTTGCTTTATGCCTATTTCACATTTGACATCAGATTTTACCCTTGATCCAAGGTACTTGAAATGATGAACTTGTTATTTACTGAGGCTAAAGACAATGAAGATTTTGCTTTCAGAACACTGGGTATATTTTATGGATTTTTGGACTGCTGATCATGAAAATGACCTGAAAAGTTTCCTTTCATGTGCTGTTTTTTTCTTAGATATAAACTATTTTTTGGTGATTTCCTGTCATGCTTCGAGCATACAAAACCATGAAGTTCAACAGATCATTGAAAATTCATTTCCTGCATTCGCACTTGGACTTTCTCCCTGCTGATCTGAGTGCAGTCAGTGATGAACATAGTGAAAGGATTCTCCAGGACATTGCAACAATAGAAAAGCGATATCAGGCAACTGGAATCCATCAATGCTGGCCGACTATTTTTGGACACTGACACGAGAGGCATCAGATGCTGAGTACAACGAAAGTCAGCAGCAAAAGATTTTGAGGTCACTTGAACTAACGCAAAGTGTCAGCGTCATTATACGATTAAACATGCGAAACTGAATAACTTCCTACATGATAGAGGAAATCTTAAATGAGCTTCGTTCAGTTTGTATTTGTCTATCATAATCCTCAATTTTTTTTCAGGAAGCAAACCTTTTGGGGAAAAAAGTTTGTTCTCCAGTGTTATTTCTAAGTAATTCACTTCAATTGAAGAAATGAAGAGAGAATATAAGAAATAAATTTTTAAAAAATTTAAAGAGAGTTTGAGTCCAGAGGGTCCCAGGAAGTCAAAGGAAAGTATTGAGAATATCAAAGCAAGAAACCACACTAAATCATTTGTCTCAGTTGGACTTCATATTTTATGAGACATAAACTTATTTAAATCAGATTAGAAGAATTAAAGTGACATCTGGAGATAAAAGACTTCAATTTCTTGGCAAGAAATTACAAATCAGGCTTATTCTCTGTGGAGCAGAAGGAAGATCTGATAGGCTTCAAATCAATCTTGTTATTCTTAATGTACTATTTATCTAATTTCATCTTTAACTCGTGTGTTATTTTATCTGCTTCAACCACCATTTCAGGCAGTCTATTCCAAAATTATGGTATTAAAAAAGAAACCTCATCTTATTGAGCCAATATAGTATCTTGTCTCTTCCAGCACAATTAGGCAGGTCTCAGATTGATATCAGATTCGTTTCCTCGATAATTGATTCTTAATGATAATGTTGGCTCAGTCCCCACCCATTAGTTTCTCTTTAGTAGACTTGGTTTTGAATGCTGAGATAAATCATTTTGATGACCATCAAGGCATCAGTCTTTTTACTTTTGAACAATCTTCTCTAATAAATAATCTGCACCATTGAATAAAACCTTATTAACTGGGAAGGACTTTGATATCTCACCTAAAAACAAAACAATATGACGAAGACACAATCACTTTGGGCACAATGTTGTGCCGACCAAATTAAACTCATCATATTTACCTGCACGTGGTTTATAATCCTCTATTCTCTGCCTGTACATACTGGTCTAAGTGGCACTTAAGCATTTCTCCACCTCGCTGGCAATGTTCTAGCCACCCACCTGTCTCTGTGTAAAATAAAAACCTCCCTATGTCCTTTAAACGCCACCCTCACCTTAAAGTTAGGCCCTCCAGAATTTTACATTACCACTGAAAAAAGAATTGATGGAGATGCAGATCAGATAGCATCCATGTGCCAAAATGGTCAGTCAATTCTTTGAACCCTTCTTCAAGATTAATAATAAGAAAAGGTTAAATTACACAAGCAAAGAGCGGAAGAGGATGTGAGAGGGGCCCGGAGATTATAGACAGCAGGCGTGGAAGGTGGAGGGAGTTTGTATTCATCTGTATTTCTCATGATTTTGTATTCATCTGTCAGGATACCCCAGCTTCTACTATACTACTGTCAAGTCCTTCAGGCCATCATGAAAGGTATAGAAGGTTTCCTATAAAGCCCAACTAGATGAGATCACATAAGAAATAGGAGCAAGAGTAGACCATCTGGCCCATCTACCTGTCTTTTCCTATGTCTCTTAATTCCTCTACTATGTAAAAATCTATCCAACCTTGCTTTAAATATATTTACTGAGGTAGCCTCCACTGCTTCCCCCACCAATGGAAACAACTTGCCTACCTCTATCTTATCTCTGCCTTTTATAATTTTACATGTTTCTATAAGATCCCCTCTCATTCGTCTAAATTCCAGCTATTGGTCAGATGAGCATTTATTTCTTTTCATCTAACTATACTCAGGAAAGTCTGGCTGGTGCAGGGCTTCTTATTGGCCCACAATCACCGGGTAACAAGCCATCTTTCATGCTCTTATCAAGTGTGGATTTCCGATGGCAACCTGCTTCACTGAAGATCTTCTGAACCATATCACCTTCAGATGTTTATCTAATCAGGTGAAGCAGAAAAGGCATGGCACCAGGCTTAGCTGACTGTAAAACACATAAATATCTTTGAATATCAGAAATAATAAACATTCAGAAACATTTATGATTCAACATCAATTTAAATTTAGTTAACATATTAAGAAATTTAAAATACATTTAAAGCAGAAGAAAATAAAAAAAAATAATACATGATGTATTTAAATTAATTAATTCAAATTCATATAAAGTAAAACCAGAATTCCAGCAACTGGCAGCTTCAAGTAACCAGCAAATTAAAAAAAATCAATAAAACTAAATAGATTAAAAAAATATGGAAGTTTAAAATTAACACGCCTCACCCTTAGTTCGCCAATCACACAACATCCAATCTCAAGCAACCAGAAAATTTACTTATCCAGCATCTACTAATCCCCATTGGCATTGGATATCAGGGGTCTCACTGTAAATTGCTGAATATACACAAATGCTTCCTTGAAGATAATCCTTTCCTTCAAATAAATGGTTCTCAGCGTATGTACCATGTCTAAATACCCCCAGGTTTACTGGAGAGATTTTCCAGAGGAATTGTAGAATGTTGTCATTCCAATGTTGGATTTCGAGTGCTGGAATGCAGCTGAGGGAAAAAAATAAGGATCAGACTCTGTCTTTCCTTAAATTCCACACTTTTGTCAATTTGCATGTGTGGGTCTCCTGAATTGTAGTTCCACTGGCAACCTTTGGTATTTCCTGGGAAGGTCCATGTAATATATTTACAATTGGCAGTCTGAATTAACTAGTGGACTTACCATGAGTCTTGTGTTGCATATTGGACCTTGATTGGGAGGGAGTCTTTTGAAAGATGGTCTTTGGATGAAAAACTCTCAAACTTACAAATACCTGTAAAAATCGAACATTCCATCATGTGGATTCGTTCTGAAAAATAAATGCCTGACCAGTTGATTTGTGAAATTTTGTTCTCACTCAGATGGGACTCTTGCAACTGGAACTCATGGCCCCCACCAGCATCATGATTTGTTAGAGTTCCAGTCCTGAGTCAGCAGACAGTAATAATGGTGAAGTATCTTCAGACAGTTATCGCAACAGTTAGCACCACCCATTCATGCAATGCACTTCACACGCTAGCCATCTTAATGAAATTGATGATTTATTGTTAATTATGGCAAATTATATTGCACTTCCTGCTTGTGGTCTCTGTGGAGCATGACAACTGTTAAAAGAGTACCTTTATACTCAATAGACAAGGCAATCTTTCATCTCTTCAGACCAGGCTGCATTTGAAGCAACTCCCAGAGGTACATGAAGTAATAGATGAAAGTCATTTCTTAGTTCTAAAAGGATTATATTAAACGCAAACAATCTGCATTTGAAAAGTTAACAATAAACTATTCTCCCAAGCACGATCAATGGAAGACTTGCCAATAGCATGTTGGATAAACATAGCTACGGGATTTGAATAACAGGGTGGGTTTGCACAGTTTCTTTCAAGATTTCCGTACAATCGTCTTATTTCAGCGTTTCTGTTACTACAGAGATCACGGGCTAACGGGATTAGGTCTCTTCGGACCTGGATGAATTACCTTTTGCTTATCGCTTAGTTACAATCATCAAAATGTGCATTCTGAATTATTATTTGCTATCAATAGATTTCAAAATAGGTGGTTGCCATGGCCTTGGTGAGCTGAAACAACAATAATTTAGAGCTGGGATTTGATTCTAAATGTAATGTACATCTTTACATTTGTAGATTGGTGATTCTATTGCAAATAATGAGGCCAAGCATATAAGACAAAAATGATCTTGGTCCTTTTCTTTCCTCTTCCAAGTTTCATGATTATAGACAACATTTCTTTATTTCTCAAAAATACAATGGTGTCCCTGGTTCCCCTTATAGTATGAGAGAAATGGAAGCAAAAGAGAGGATATATGAATAAGTAATATTTAACTTTAAGTTTTGCAAGGCTACTACAACAATAGTTAAATTCAACACTCAGCACTAAGTGTCTTAGGTTGGAAGATTGGTTTCATTATGGACCTTTTTTGTGATCCACATAGCATTCAGCTAGGGTCCCAGTCTTAAAGTGATTCTTATGAGCCCTTCATAATTTTTGTGGTTTTTTTTTAATCACATCGACGTTCTGGGCTGCAAGGTCTGTTCCAAAGCTCTCCCATCCAGCAGAGTGTTTCTACTGCAGAACACAATGGACGGTGTCCTCAGAGAAAAGGAAGGGCTTTCCCTCCACAAGGACTATGTAGTATTCAATTCATCCAATACTGTCACAGGTGGACAGTATTGCAACCTGTTATTTGGTTGGATTGAAGCAAAGGAGAATTTTTTTTAACCTTGTTTTCGTTTGGTTACCTGCTAAAGATCTAGCCCAGCCACTTTGTCCTGCAGAAATTCATCACTCAATTTGTGGCTGTGGTTCTGAAACAATCTAGTTCATGGGGATTGAAATCACCAGCCGGATAAATTTAATGCTCTGTGGTATCAGTGTGGAGGAGTTTTGATTCATCAGCTGAGGAAGGGCAATAAATAGTTATCAATGGGTCTGATCTCATCAAGAAACTTCACTGGATGCAAAAACAATGCTGAGAACTCCCAAGATCTCAAATCTCTGTACCACTGTGCTACCACCTCTGCTGTTTGGCAGGGTCTAGCCAGGGATACTTCATGTCTAATGTAATGCACTTCATGTTTGGAATCAGATTTCCGATTTATTGTCAGTTTACATACATGACATCACATACAACCCTGAGATTCCTTTTTCCTGTGGGCTTGGCAGAATTATCACTAATGCAAAAAATTAACTGTACACAGTATAAAACATCTAACCAAAGAAATATAAGCAGATAACAAGTATTCAGTGTTGACATTGAGCAAAGTTTCAGGAAAGATGAAGCCACCTGCACCATGAAGTTCCTCCATTCTGCTTACTGTCAACAACAAGTTCTGGAAAATCTCTGGCAAATCTTAATAAGGATACCATGAAGCTAGCTGCTCTGTGAATCTCAGTAAAATGTCGCACAGATGAAGTCAAGTTTAAACCATTTATCCAGAATAAAAATGAGAACAGACACATAATAAAATAGAAACTGAAATAACAAACCAAAAAACCCAATATTTATTATTTTAATTTTTTTTTAGGGGCATTAAGTTTTTAAGCTGCAAATATACAATGTTGTATATTTTCTGGGTACTTTACAGGGAGATTTAAGTTTTGATCAATTTACTGATTATAACAGTCTACACCGAAGAAGGGTGGAGCAACTTGTGCATTTTCTCTGAGTGTGTTCATGAAGTTTCTGTCAGTATCATAGAACATTGATTGCGAACTGTCACTGTCACCTCAAAGTCTGGACCATTGTTGAGTGATGCCCAATTCAACAAAGCTCATTATTTTAAAAATCCTTATGATTAATCATATCCAGCAATGGTAATGGTACAATTTCTCCACAGCAATGTAAAATCATGGCAGTAGAAAACTGAGGTAGGATAAATACTCACTTCATCAATTCCACTTGTCGAATTCTTTTAATACACATTCATTTGACAGTGAACTGAATGAACTGCAGAACAAATGTTTGCTTAGTGGATTAATGTTCTTATTTATGGAACAGTCTGACATGCTAAATTAATTATATTTGTAACAGAACAAGTTATTGGAACCAGTCACAGGATCCAATGATCATCTTACCCAGAGATTCAGTTTCACTTCTAATGAGACGTCAACCTCAATTTATTGGCAGGCATCACATGTGGAAACAAAATGTGTAAAGTTCTTCATAAGGTGTCAGATACTTTATCGAAGCACAAGACAGAGCACTTCCTTTTTGGAGCCGTGTTAGTTAAATACACGATGCTTTGGATCGAGAAGACGATGAGTAAAAAACACACAGCCATGCTCATGAAAACACAGATTAACAACGCCATGACTGGTACTGATGAGTCAAGTACGTCTTGTCCGCTGTAGCCCAGTTGCTGCTAAAAGTCAAAGGATAATGGACTCAAGTCCTCAGCTCCAAAATATAGGCAGAATCTCTGATGCAGAATTGGGTCTGTTGTCTTCACAAATGGAATGAAAACTGAGGCCCAACTGGCCCTTTCAGGTCGCATTAAAAACCCCGTGGTACCGTTTTTAAGTAGAGTGGGGTAGATCGAGTGGATTGTGTATGCAAATATCCGAGATGGCAACACGCATCGCAGGCATGGCTACCAGCCACCATCATGTCAACCTTTTACAGGAGCTGTATCGAGAGGGTCCTGGCCATTTTCATTAGTTTGGTATGGTTGCTGCAGAGAAGTGGATCAGAGGTTAATCCCCAGGACCTTCATTGAAGTCTTCCCCCCCCCCCCCCCCACCCCCTCCCCATCGACACGATCTACTGGGATCCTTGTCTGTCTGAAGAGGGTGTGCAAAATTGTGGAGGACTCCTTCTACCCTGCACACAGCATCTTTCAGCTGTTCCCATCGGGCAAGAGATACAGGAGTATCTGAGCCCGCACCATCAGGATGAGGAAGAGCTTCTTCCCATGGGTAGTGAGAATGTTGAACGACTAAAGGGACTGCTCACACTAACCATCTGAGATTCTCATATTAATACAACAATATTTATTTATTTGTATATATGAATACTTTCTCTGCATATGTATTGTATATGTGTATGTGTGTTATGTCCAGTTGTGTGTCTGCGTGTTTTGCACCAAGGACCAGAGACTGCTGTTTCGTTGAAGTTGTACTTGTAATCAGATGAAAATAAACTTGACTTGAAGTGAGGTTTAATCAAGTGTGTATTCACATTATTATTTTCATGCTCTTCCTTGTGAATTTTTCCTGCATGAAGATTGACAGCCACACGTTACCAACACTTTGGGAGAAACCTGGACCACAAAGTGTTTTGTATGTGCAAACCTGTTCTTCTGTCGGGAATATTCCATCCATGTTGTGGAATTAACAATTTTTAGAACAAGACCATTTCCCAGTGATTAGTTTCTGCCCATTTCAGGTTTTGCTCCTGTCCTTGCCCAAGCCATTTTACAATCAAGTGTCCATTCACTGACTGATACAGTCAGTTTCTCCTGGAGTTGCAATAGCATAACCTCCTCATAACCTGTCATACTTCAGTTCACACCACTCACCAGGCAAGTGTGGCCTGGGTGTGCGGACTTTAGTAAGCTTGAAGATTGGACCAAAAACAAGAGGATATAAACATAATGCTGGAGAAACTCAGCTGGCCAAACAGTGTATTTTATATGGAAAACATAAAGATAAGTAACAGACATTTCAGGCTTGAACACTTCATCAAGGTATGGACAAAATGTAATTTTTTTAAATTTAAATTTGGGCCTATGGGTATACCCACAAACTAATTCAATGATTTGAGACCTGGACTATTGATTTGGAGACATGATTTTGAACTGCACCAATGCAATAAAGGAATTAAATATATAAAAGTTAAATCAAGTCTGGTGTAAATAATAGACTTCCAATGAACCCTAGCCCATTTGGCTCCAGAATGTATATATCATTCTTACCTGAAACGTGACATCAGCCAAAACAATATGGTTGACTTTTAACTATGCTCTCAAATGCCTTGGCCTTTGTTTAGTGGGCACTGAAGGGTCCACAGAGGTACCAGTCCTATTCTGGACCTCTTTTCAAATTATTTGGGTCTTTTTTTGCCACTTTGCTGTTAGCTATAACTTGATGTTTGAAAATTGCACGCCAGCCCCGTTCCCTCACCAGCACTCATTTCTCCTACAGTGGACACATTTCCAAGGAATCTAACTGGCTGTAGAGTATTTTGAGATGTCTTGAATTTACTAAATACACTGTATAAATCCAAATTTTCAAGCAAGGGGTTTAATCAAGTGTGTATTCACATTATTATCCCACCGTAGCTGGGGAATTTAAATTAATTAAACTAAACCCAGATTTTTAAAAAAAACTTGGACAGTATCAACATCTTGCCAGCAATGCCCACATTCTGTGAAGAAGTTATAAAAAAAAACACCCAGCTGTTTTCAATGACGTTTTGTGGTAAAACTTTTAAACTTTGCTCATTTCTTACAAAGAAATAAGATCAGTGCAATCTGACTTGGAAGATTGAGGTTTTGTTCTGCTTTCACTGTTGTTTGTCAGTGGGAAGCATTACTGGAATGTGTAATAATTTTATAGTATCAGGCTTGCCCAGTCATTTTCACACCTTGCTGTTAAAATGGATTTACCACCCATTTCCATGATGTGTTTATTACCATCTGTTTTATAAGCGGAGCCTTTTTTACTCTCATGGAAGGCTTCCAGTGTGAATGCTGACATTCAACTTCTCTGTAATCTTTAATAATCCTTGTTATTTAAAGTACTTATGTTTCTAAAAATGATATTTGATATTGCAAGATATTGGGTGAGAAGATTAGTTTATGGATTTGAGTTGTAACTCATTACAAAACCTAATTGGATTAGATTTTAATCCACGTTTTCCAATAATTTTGGATTTGACAATGTTAAACCCCAATTTGAATGAAACATCATCTGATTGCGCAGATGGGCAGCTGCACATAACATTAAAAAAATATATTGGTATCATGGAGACCGATAATCAAGACTGACTAGTACATCCTTTAAAGGAATGAAAAGAAGGGAACATTTGCAGAGTACTATGGTTGTAGCATTGTATCGTAAATTAGACATTTTGAAAGTTCATTCTTTTCTTTGAAGTCGATGTTGAAAGCAGGTATATTTTGTTTCTTTGACCTCAGCATTTCCGTATGCTTTGGGTGTAGCAAGAATATAATTAGCCATATATAGAATGGACTATGGACTTGGGAAATTTTATATTGAGAGGCTTCAAAATTTCTTGTCATTTTGTCCTGTACCATTGTTTCCTATCCAGCAAGTTAAAATTATTCCATGGGGTTGAACAGCCTCCCTGTTGATTTGTTTTGCTCCCTTCTTCAAATGTTGAGTGAAATATTTAAATCCAATTTGCTTTTGCAGTTCATTCCTTTGCTCAGATCATTCTCCGTGGGCAAACGAAAAGTTATATCCAGATTTATGGACGGGCATTTAGATGATGTCACAACCTATTGAAAGAAAGACTTGGGCTCTTCCCAGCCACTTTCTGGGATTTCAGCCTAAACCATCAACAATTTCTTTTCCTTTACAGATGCTGCTTGACCTGAAGATTTCCTCCAGCAAATTTTTTTTTGCTCAGATTCCAGCATCTACAGACTCTTGTCATTGCGATAATGTTTATCAGATGACATCCATTTTCTTTGATTCGAAAATCTCCAGTCTAAAGGTCTGTTGGTTGTGGAAGCCTGGTGTCTAAACATCAACAGTCAATCCATTTGCCGTGAGTTCAAATTTGATAGGTTGTGAATTTGAATTCACTGTTTCTAGTTATTTTTGTGAAGTCACCATGAACCAAGTTGATTTATTGAATAAAGAACTCAATATAATTAAGAAATATCCTTTGGTAAAAAGGATGTGCCACACTTGTCAACAGTGATCCACAAATAATATAGTTCCTTGCTGTATGAAAGACTCTAAATGTCCTTGGGGTAAAGTAAAGATAAATAACTTAGATAACACAGCTGCCATCCCAAGAGTGAAAGTGACAGAAGCAAAAATAGTCAAAAATTGGAGGGAATTTACTTTCCAGGAATGGGGATGTAAAAGACAACAGATTTGAAGTGCAAAATTTCTCAGAATCAGCTGGCAAATAGCTTTGGGAAGTGGTTTGTTCCTTGTTGTGCTCAGAATGAAAGGGTGATGAAAAAGAGATCAACGTGAGCAAAAAAATGTAAAATGTAAAGCATATGTTTCATCTGATGGTTCAGCTTTTTCATTCAAACAGTTGTTGAACTGAACATACAAGACTCATTGCTCTGCATATGAGTGAATGCTTATGAATGGAGTGCTCATTGAACAGACTGCAATGCTTTGCATATCGTCAAGCTTCTTGAATGTCGTAGAAGCTGCATTTATCCAGGCAAGTGGAAAGAATTCCATCACAATACGGTCTTGAGCTTTGTAGATGGTGGACAGGCTTTGGAGCGTTAGTAGGTGCATTTAAGATAGTTAGTAAATGGATAGTTTTACCAGCACTGCTTAGGCTTATGAATGATTAAATAAATAAATAAAAAGTGAGTTACAATGCAGAAGACTGTGATTTTATAGCATTTTTTCCCCCCATTAGTTGAGTACTTGCAGCACTGTCAAGACTAAAGTGTGATGCACAAACAACCTTCTAACACTTTCCAGGTGACTCATGTCTGAATGAAGGTCATTGAGAGAAGTAGGTATCAGACCCCAACTCCAGCATAAGACTCAACATCTGAAGGGATCTTGGGGTCTAGGCTGGTCAAAATAACGGTTCTTTTTCTGGTTGAGAAGGATTAGGATTGCATTAATGCCAGGGCAGAAATGAAATGAATGACTTGGTTATTGAGTTTCAATGCATGCTTTGACTGACCGAACAGTTTGAGAAAAAAAATGGGAATATACCATGATTTTTTTTCAGTTAGTTCTACCAAAGGAAACATTCCAAGTTAACTGTGCAAGTGCTTTTTTAAAAAAAAAGATTTTTCACTCTTCCAGCACTGAAACAAATGTGCGGAATAAAACCAGACTTGAAGAAACATTTCCTGATTTCAGTAAGGTGGTATAGCTCTGGTAACCAGAGCTTGACCCTAAATATTTTAAAAATAAATTTACATTTTTAAATTTAGACAGGCAGCATGATAACAGGCCATTTCGGCCCACGAGTCCTTGCCTCCCAATTTACACCTATTAACGAACTCCTTACAGATGGCCCAGGATTTGAACCCCAGACCGGCCAGATCGCTGGCGCTGTAAAGGCGTGGCGCCAACTGTGTTGCCGATTTGGAAAAAATAAAGTTTGAATATTAACTTAGCTGTTGGAAATTAATTTCATAAATCTTGAACTCAAAAGCCAGGGTCTGAAATAATGACATTGAAGGTGGAAATTGACATAGAACCCATCCATTAAAACTGAAGGGCAAAGGTTTAAGGTGCAGGGGACATGAGGAACAATTATTGCACTGAGATGTTAGTCCATATGAATAATGAATCACCAGAGGAATCTATGAAGTAGATACAATTATGTTTTCAAAAGACATTTGGATAGATATATGAATAGACAAGTTGCACCGAAGGGCCTGTTCCAGGCTAGGTGGCTCTATGACTCAATTATTCTAGAGTTAACTTGTCTCACTAATAATCCTCAGGGTAGGAACTATGCCATGTTTATCAGCAATAGCTTGTAACTGACTCTAGACACATGAAAATGGTCAACTTCTAATTGCCTCCTCATTTCAGAGAATGGACAATAAATTATGAGAGTCACATGATTGGAACAAATAAAGTTCCTGGACACAAATGGATGAAGCTGTGTCATTTTTGTAAATAATAGAATGGCATTGCAAGAGAAGTATTTGGCAGGCAAGCTACTTTGTCTTGTAGGACAAGGTTGTCTTTGTTGTACAGGTCTGTGAAGATATTTCCAAAAACGTCTCCTCATCAAAATGAAATATCTGAAGAATGTAGTCTAAATATCACTGATGGCAGTTGATTATCAGTGATACTAATCTACATTGATATGCTAGTATACTCAATAATTTGTTAATGTCCTTAGTTGTTATCGGAATAGGATTATGTACCAAAGAGGAACTAATTAACATTTGGATTTACGGAAGGTTGTGGTGAATTCCTTTCTGCATTCATCTAAAGAGAGAAATAGCAAGTATCTGAGGTTAAATAATATTTGCAGAATTTATTCAATCCATCCCATCCCTTCTCTGCAAATTGTATTTCTTCCCCCCCCCACCCAGTTCCAATGATTGGAAATATTTACTCGTTTCTATCTCTATAGTGTTGACCTGCTAAATAATTCTAGCATTTCCTGTTGTTTTTATTACAAGGCACAGCTTTTGAGTTGAGAAGGATCAACAGCATTCCCTATGGGTTCACTTGCTCTGAGCTTACAACCGCAGCCGACTGCCACCCCCTTCCATCAGAGTTCTTCCCATCCACGGCCTCAGTCACTCAGCCAATGCACTTTTCTCATCTTTGTCCTGTAATGAAGTCTCCCTGACTGCCGGGCCTCCAGCCTTTTTTCGAGGTTTCTTTTGGTTGGATGCCACAGAGAGAAAGAGAAATAAAGTTACGAACCAGACAGCAGCACCTCTGCATGGAGCTTGCCTTCACGCTGAAATCGCTTTGATGAAACTTGTGCATTTAGACCCTGCTTTTGTCCTTTCAATCTCTCTGGCAAATGTTGAAACCTATCTGTGGTCATTTCCTGCACCCTCTGCCTAAGGATAGGAGGTGACAATATCCATCTTTTTTTATAGGCCTCTTAAGATAGTCCTTGTTCCAAAATTCCCCTGTCACTGCTCCCCAGCCCTTTCTCTGCTCCCTTGATGTCTGCATTGGTGCTGCCTGTGGATCTTGGCGATTTTGTACCGTTAACTTCTACTCTCCCCTCAAATTTGCTTGGATGATCTCTGATGTGGCATGGTTAGTAATAGTGGCTAGTACAGTGCTATTACAGCTTTAACGACCCACTGTCAGTAAGGAGTTTGTACGTTCTCCTCGTGTCTGTGTGGGTTTCGTCAGGGTGCTTTGGTTTCCTACCACATTCCAAAGATGCATGGGGTTGGCAGATTAATTGATAACATTGGGTGGTGAGGGCTCATGGGTTGAAGTCCTGTTTCCACACTGTATTTCTAAATATAAAAAAAAAATAAAACTTCTCTTCCTATTCTGTATCTTTCTATCTCCATCATAGCAAATGAACAACCCAGATGATCAATTCTAAACCTACGGATTCCCACAGCTACCTTGACTACGCTTCCTCCGACTTTGATGATGGCCATCCATTTCTCGTCAGTTCTCTATTGTAGAGCTCGTCAAAAGAACCAAAGACGTTGATCCAAACCAAGGCTTTTATTAGCAAAAGACAGGAGCTCTTCACAGGTGGCCGACCAGTCCGGAATGATCTGACCTGGCTAGGGACACAACCCTTTAAGGCCCAGACAGTAGGCGTGGCTTAGCTCTCAGCCAATCGCTGTAAGCACAGTCTAGATACAGTAACTATATACACTATGTACATTGGTGATAGATCTGTACTATTACATCTATCTTGGCTGCATCTGTGCACAAGATTAGGCTTCCCATTCCAGGAAGTTGCAAGTGTCCTCCACCCTCTCTCCTGTAGTTGTTGGTTCCCTTACATACATTTCCTCTGACACCTTCCCCTCTCCCAGAGTTTCCCTGGTCCTCAACCTTTACTCCGCCAACCTCTACATCCAGTATATCACCCTTTGTCACTTCCTACCAGCTCCGATGGGATTCCACCACCATCGACACCTTCCTCCACCTTTTCTTTCCATAACTTCCCCATTTGCTCATTTCCCCTGTGACCATAGGAGGGGAAAATCGTGCTCCTTCACCTCCTCCTCACCACTCAGGGACCTAAACAGCCCTTCCAGGTGAGGCACCTCCTCCGATCTGGCTATTGCATTCAGTGCTCGCGATGTGGCCTTCTCTACATTGGTTGGATGAGGAGTAGACTCGACTGCTGTTTGGTGGAACACCTGTGCTCTCTCATCAGTGGCCATCTCGAGCATGTCATTTTTAAGTCAAGCTCCCATTCCCACACTGACCTATCTGTCCTTGAACCTCTCTGCTGCCACAGTGAGGCCAAACACACAAGAAAAACTGAGCCAACAGCCCAATGATATTAATAATGTGTTTTTAAAATTCAGGTAGCCCACATACCCTGTATTCTTTTCCTGCTCCCACCAGTGCACAAAAGGTCTCTCTCCCTTTGGTCACCTTTTCAATTCCACCACCCCCCCCCCCCCCAAAACCTGAACATAGCCTTGCTTCCAACAGCCCACCAGCCAGTTACCAAGCTACTTGGATTTCCTCCCTTTTGCTTCACTTTTCCTATCACTTCTCCACCTCAATCCACCTGTCCATCATTCTTCCCTTATCTGTTTCCAGCTGTCATTGAACAGCCTCTGTCTCACCCCTCCCTCTCACTTGTGTTATTCTGGCTATCTTCCTTCTATGCATCTCAGCCTTGATGCAAGCTCCCGACGCCAAATATCCCTCAGCAGAATGCTGCTGGTCAATGTGGTGATATGCTGTATCCTCTTACTTGGTTACAGTGTATATGTATGGCCCATATGTATGGCTGGCCTGCTTTCCCTCGATGACCCCCACCCCCTAGATCCCCTAATAAAGGCAGTTAAGCCAAATCCCTCCCTCAGTACCAGACCTGGGATTGGGCCAGAATAGGAGCATGGTCCAAGTCTTATTAAAAGCCTGTCGTCCAGCAACTCCATCCTTTTGGTATTATTGATAGTCTATCAGTCTAGCATTTGTTTTTTTTTTGATAATTTGCAGCCTCTTGTGTCTCCAAGTGGCCACGTCTACTGGCTTATTATCTACACTACAGGTGAACTGATGCTAGCCTGGTGAAATTGACTGTCAGGACTTGGCAAGTATGTTGGTTAATAGAAGCAGCCTTAATGCCTGTTAATGCATTAACGGATGGCAGTCTCTTCAATCTGAGGCGCCTGCAAGCTCACACCAAGACACAAGAGAAACTTGTCCGTGAACTACTCTTTGCAGATGATGCCGCTTTAGTTGCCCATTCAGAGCCAGCTCTTCAGCGCTTGACGTCCTGCTTTGCGGAAACTGCCAAAATGTTTGGCCTGGAAGTCAGCCTGAAGAAAACTGAGGTCCTCCATCAGCCAGCTCCCCACCATGACTACCAGCCCCCCCACATCTCCATCGGGCACACAAAACTCAAAACGGTCAACCAGTTTACCTATCTCGGCTGCACCATTTCATCAGATGCAAGGATCGACAATGAGATAGACAACAGACTCGCCAAGGCAAATAGCGCCTTTGGAAGACTACACAAAAGAGTCTGGAAAAACAACCAACTGAAAAACCTCACAAAGATAAGCGTATACAGAGCCGTTGTCATACCCACACTCCTGTTCGGCTCCGAATCATGGGTCCTCTACCGGCACCACCTACGGCTCCTAGAACGCTTCCACCAGCGTTGTCTCCGCTCCATCCTCAACATCCATTGGAGCGCTCACACCCCTAACGTCGAGGTACTCGAGATGGCAGAGGTCGACAGCATCGAGTCCACGCTGCTGAAGATCCAGCTGCGCTGGATGGGTCACGTCTCCAGAATGGAGGACCATCGCCTTCCCAAGATCGTATTATATGGCGAGCTCTCCACTGGCCACCGTGACAGAGGTGCACCAAAGAAAAGGTACAAGGACTGCCTAAAGAAATCTCTTGGTGCCTGCCACATTGACCACCGCCAGTGGGCTGATAACGCCTCAAACCGTGCATCTTGGCGCCTCACAGTTTGGCGGGCAGCAGCCTCCTTTGAAGAAGACCGCAGAGCCCACCTCACTGACAAAAGGCAAAGGAGGAAAAACCCAACACCCAACCCCAACCAACCAATTTTCCCTTGCAACCGCTGCAATCGTGTCTGCCTGTCCCGCATCGGACTGGTCAGCCACAAACGAGCCTGCAGCTGACGTGGACTTTTTACCCCCTCCATAAATCTTCGTCCGCGAAGCCAAGCCAAAGAAGAAGAATGCCTGTTAACGCCCTTGTAATACAGCTTATGTCTACATTGGCATTATCCATGCAAAACCAAGCTGAATGTCAAAGACATCACGTGGATATTTCCAAAGACTTCCCACGCCCAGCTCCTCCCTCCATACAGTGTGTTCCCTCAGCAACAAGCTGACCCAGAAGTATGTTCATCTGAAGATCTCTATTATCAGTATTCCATTTGTTATATGTTCTGCTACAAAATAAAATGAATGTATTGCAATGTCACCTTCTCACAGATTACTTACACTATAGGAATGTTGGCAATGAGTTGATGAAACTGCAATCCAAAACTTTTGCTCCATTCTTTGCAGATTCCTTCTTTGTGAAAGGAACTTGTGAATGATTTATATTATCATTTTAAACTTTCAGAGTATTTAGGGATGGGTCTGTCACCTTATAATACCATACCATCAATAATTCACAAAAGGCTGAATAGTGAAGTAATCAGGCTTTTAATAGCTAAACTCTGGAACACTATCTAACAACCATCCACCTCCTTGACTGAGGAAAGGGGCAGCCTGCAAGGGGCTATGGGTAGGATCGGTCTCGGGAGACGTGTCCAGTCGATAGCAGCCAATCACTGTGTAACAGTGGTTTACCACAGGTACAGTACTAGTATAGATGGATCTGTCACTCTGGAACACTGGGTACAGTAATGGAAGGGACGTGTCTATTGCTGTATAGCACTGGGATACAGTACTAGTGAGAAAAGGTCTATCACCATATAATACTGGGGAAGAGTACTGGTATGGATTGATCTGTCATTTTGGAACACCAGGGTACAGTAATGAAGGGGATGTATCTGTTATTGTATAGCATTGAGGTACAGCATTGGCGGAGAAAAGTCTATCACCATATAATACTGGGGTACAGTACTGGTATGGATAGATCTGTCACTCTGGAACACTGGGGCACAGTACAGGAGGGGACATTTCTGTTAATTTGTAGCATTAGTGATGTGGATGTATCTGTCACTCTAGAACAGTACTGTTACCGTATAGCACTGCAGAAAAGTACTGGGGACAGGTTGTCCTTACGACAGATGAACCAGAAGACCCTGAATCATTGAGAACCACTGAAGTATTCAGGGGAACCTGAAAATGTGGAAACACAGCATACAAGTGCTCCTTGTTTTTCTGCCACATAAAGCCTTACTTATTGCCCTTCAGCAAAGACACAAGTTGTTTTAACCCTGTGACTCCCAAGCAATAGCAATGCAATTGATTCACAACCATCCCTGAAATTGAAATTTTAAATGCAGATATACAGCACGGTAACAGGCCCTTCTGGTCCAGGAGCCCGTGCCGCCCAATTGGCCTACAGCCCCTGAACGTTTTAAAGGTGCGGGAGGAAGCCCACGGGGAGAACGTACTAATTCATCACAGACAGCACCAGATTCGAACCCCAGCTGCATTGTGCTGCATTGCACAAATCACTATGTGAACCGTGCTGCCCTAATTGCCCAGTAAGCTCCACATTTCAAAACCCATGAGCAATAAATGTTGACCTTGCCTTAATTTCCATATCCTGTGTATAACGAAGAGAAGAACACAAGAAAATAGGGGAAGGAGTGGAGACCAAGCCCTTAAAGCTGCTTTCCTGTTCAATATGATTGTGGCTGATCTATGCTGGCCTTATTCCCACTTCTGAGATGGATCCTCAAAGCCCTGAATTCCTTGATCTTTCAAATATTTATTGACTTTGGAAATTTTTCTGATGATCCCATCTTCACCATCCCCGAGGGCAGAGATTTATTAAAATAAATGTCTGCATCTAATCTTTGAATGACCAACACCAAACCATACAGTTATATCCCCACATTCCTGACTCCCCCATGAGTAAAAAACACCTTAACTTCTACTCTATCAAGTCCTCGGAAGATATATCTTCGAGCAAGATCACCCCTTATTCTGAGCTCCAAGGAAGTTTGAGTTTAACTTCCAGAAATGACCAGCCTCTATAAAAACCAGCATGGTTTCAAATCTCTTCATAAATTAGTGAATAGATTTTGCTATCTTTTCTTTGTCTTAATTTTTTAAATCTGGTATTTATCTGCATGAACCAGATGCTACTTACTGGAATGTAGAGGCAACCCTTGACTGATGCACAGCTATTGATCTGATTTATGTATTGTATGCAGCACTGTTCTGCAGAGAGAGAGAGAGAGAGAGATCCAACTGAACCTACTCTATTTAAAAAAAAAGAAAACTAACCAACAAAAAACATCTGAGTAGCATATCCTGAGGGTTACATATATTTTGTAGCTTTTGATTCATATCATGAATCAAAAAACAAAGGTAAGACTGTATGTCATCTGGAAGAGTGAGAACATCTAATCACAGTAAAAACATTTACATCAAATGAAAATAAATCATAAAAGGTAACCAGATATCTTCAAATTTCACCAATGAATCAAATACATAATATCTAATTTTTTCTAACCTTAAATAGGACATAAATATGAGAGAAGCATTGAAATACTGTTGGTGGCCTAGAGTCTTTCCCTTTGAGTAAGATGGCTCTTCTGGGCAAGTCTAAATTTTAAAAATGTATTGTTAATAATGAATTTCCACTAAAATTATTTTGTACAAGCCGTAACTTAGAATTATATTTTATTTCAGTTTAATGAACTACATCAGTGGTTCTCAACCTTATTTTTTTCACTCACATATCACCTTAAGTAATCCCTATGGCATTCCATGATGGTATATGAGTGGGGAAAAAATATTGAGAATCACTGAACTACATAACAGCCTATATTCCAAGCACAGTAGGGTATGCCAAGGATCTGTGACTTACCTGGCCCCTAATCTGCATGCAATGTAGGTAACCTAATACTGGATATTGTACAATTAGCCATACAATTTGATCTTCAGTTTTATTATTTCCATTGTTAGATCCCACTGTTGAATGGGAATGGAATTAATTTTAATCACTTTTTGCATCAAGCAGCAAAGAGTTGACAATTTATTCAACATATATTTTTCAGAACTTGCTGATGAATCATTAATTTCCAATAATTTTTGGTCAGAAGACCATTATTTGCAATGACTTTGGAAGACTCCATCCTTGCTTTAATATTGCCTGATGATCGATAGAAGCTCTGGGACACGTTTGGATGATGTTTGTTATGTATTTGTTATTGGGAAGGACTTAGTTTTTAATGTCTGGATTTCTTCAACTGGCTTAAGTATCAAAAGAAAGAAACATTATTTTAACCATATAACCATATAACCATATAACCACTTACAGCACAGAACAGGCCAGTTTGGCCCTACTAGTCCATGCCATAGCAAATCCCCACCCTCCTAGTCCCACTGACCAGCACCCAGTCCATACCCCTCTAGTCCCCTCCTATCCATGTAACGATCCAGTCTTTCCTTAAATGTAACCAATGATCCCGCCTCGACCACGACTGCCGGAAGCTCATTCCACATCCCCACCACCCTCTGCGTAACGAAATTTCCCCTCATGTTCCCCTTATAATTTTCCCCCTTCAATCTTAAACCATGTCCTCTAGTTTGAATCTCCCCCACTCTTAATTGAAAAAGCCTATCCACATTTACTCTGTCTGTCCCTTTTAAAATCTTAAACACCTCTATCAAGTCCCCTCTCAATCTTCTACGCTCCAGATAAAAAATCCCCAGTCTGCACAACCTTTCCCTGTAACTCAGACCCTGAAATCCTGCCAACATTCTCGTGAACCTTCTCTCTGTTTTGTTTATATCTTTCCTATAATTTGGTGACCAAAACTGTACACAGTACTCCAAATTTGGCCTCACCAATGCCTTATACAATTTCATCATAACCTCCCTACTCTTGAATTCAATACTCCGATTTATGAAGGCCAACATTCCAAATGCCTTCTTCGCCACACCATCTATCTGAGTATCAGCCTTGAGGGTACTATTTACCACAACTCCTAAATCCCTTTGTTGCTCTGCACTCCTCAATTGTCTACCATTCAATGTATATGACCTATTTAAATTTGCCTTTCCAAAATGCAGCACCTCACATTGCCATTTCCCATTGTAGTATTGTATATTGAATTTTATGATCCTAAAAATAATCTGTCTGTGTTCTCATATCCATCAAACCTAACAGCTGCCACCTGTTTGTTCATTGGGCTACATGACTGTGACATAGCACCCACTCTTTCTTAAATCTCAGGAATATCTTTCATAATCTTCTCACTAACTTTAATTTCTCCTATCCATTGCAACAATATAGCATTGGAATAGTTTATGTCCAGACCCTTGGGAATATAACTGAATTGTAATGAAGTCGTTATATGTCTGAGACTTGGGATTAAATGTTTGAATTCAATTCTCACCTCTATTGCTGAATTTAAAGTCAAATATCAAAACAAACGTGTAATACAGAAATCAATAACACCGATGTTTGTGAAGCTCTTTAATTATTTAAAAATCATATCTTGTTTTGTTAAGAATCTCAAGGAAAGTGAATCTGCCAGCTTTACCTAATTTGGCCTGCACGTGACTCCAGACTCAACAAAAGGGTTGACTGTTAACTGCCCTGGCAAGCCAATGGCTGGATCATGTTCATGGCTGATGAAACACACTGGCTAGCTGTATTGTGCGTCAGTGAGTTCTGGAAAGCCTTGTGTCTCCGACTTTCTGCTCCCCCACTGGACCTATTAATAAGGCCAAAGCAATCCAAAAGTATACTACGTCAATGAGCTGGATACAGGTTGCATTTGGCTGCACAACATTCCGTAGATGTAATGCACCAAAAAGGTAAATATAGTTTTCCTGTTGCATGCAACCTTAAAAGCACCGCATGCACAATATCCCAATACTCAATCAGGGGACTTGCTAAATGTTGCCAAATTAGTGAAACTTAAAAAGACATTTTGCTTCACTGAAACACAATCTGTGCATCAGCAACTGCCTCTATAGATTACATCTGGTGTGTCTTTACAGATGAAATGCCTTCTATAGAAGTTGTTTGGAACAATAAAGCATCTTCTCCGTGGTAACTGTAGGAGTTGAGCAAAGATAAGTCTGAGAAAATGTGAAAATGTGAGCGACAGCGAACTGTTCTTGGCTTCACAACTCTTCCCCTCCATGATCCTACCTGTCCCCATTCATGTTCCCTTGGTTCAAGGTGGGATGGGGGAAGTCTACAGAAAATTTGGGAGGGAGGTTTTTTTTACACAGGTTTTTGGAATGCGTTGCCATGGGAGATGGGAGAAGTAGGTACAACTGCAGCAATTAAGTGGAATTCAGATAAATACACAGACAGAGAGTCAAGAACCATATGCAGACAGACAGGATTGGTCAAATTAGGATTGTAGTCATTTTTATTACTTGGGACGTGTGGGCATTGTCAGCAAGATTCATGTTTATTACATAACTCAAATTGCCTTTCGACTTGATGATATCGTGGGTCATTTTGGATATGATTCAGATGCAGATCTGAAGATATATTTTGGAATCAAGGTAAAGATGGTGAATTTCATTCCCTGCTGGGTATTAATAATGCATTTGATTGTCTCATGTCTCCTCTTATTGTTATATTTAAACATCCTGATTATTGAATTGCTTGGTTTTGATTTACCACTTGCTGTGGTTGGATTTATTCCTCTGTATCAATAGCCAAGACTTTGAACCAATGTGCTACTGTGTGCACTGAACTATGCTCCAAGGGATAAATATTTTTGTGTAATCCACTGAACTTTTAAAAGTTATTTTTGTTACACAGTGTAATGCCACCACTTCACCAAATGCTTAATTTGCTAACTCAACAGATCTGGACATCTGAATGGCTGATGCCTCCGCACTCCTTGAAACTGATAAAGTCAGGACTGGATTTATGGCAAACCCTTAAATCAAAAACCTTTGGTGTATTAACTGTTTCAATGCTGCAGCTGTTTGTGGGGGGAGTTTTTAAAGACATTTTGGATGATATTCAATCCAACTGATAAGCTGCATCCTCTATGATAAGAGCAGGTTGTGACATCCTTTGGAAATTATGAAATTGTCATCTAAAACAGAATACTTTATGTGTGGATGAGAGAGCGAGAGAGAGAGAGCGAGAGAGAGAGCGAGAGAGAGAACGAGAGAGAGAGAGAGCGAGAGCGAGAGAGAGCAAGAGAGCGCAAGAGAAGTTGAGAAAGAGATAAAGAAATATATGCAAGCCAGATTCTAGCCAGTATTACCTGAGAATTAAGTATGAACATGCAAAATAGAAAGAAAAATTAGACATAATCATAACAAAGCCTGTAGGATTATTTTTCCCCATGTTTAACTTAAATGGGAAGAAAATGTCACAGCTCCCACTTCCTAGTGGACTAACTGGAACAGGAGAAATAGTGTCGGCCAGAAATCTCTCGATCTAATCAGTTGGCACCTGCCTTAATTTTGGCCTCAGCTTCAGTTTGTTCCCTCTCCATTAGTGCTAAGTTCCCAAAAATCTAAAATTTTGCCTTCCTTGGACCTGAATGTCTTCAATGGCACTATATTTATCATACTCTCATGTACAATGTTCTGTAGATTTACAAAATTCTGAGACAATAAAAAATTCATCACTCTTCTTTGTTGATTTTAACTTTAAAACTATATCCCTCAATTTCTATAATTCCCCCATAAGGAGGAACATCCTCTCAACATACAACCTATCTAGTCTCCTCAGATTCTTAAAGGTTTCAGTCAGATGTCTTCTAAATAAAGAGCTTCAATGCCTGAGGAACGTGGTCAATAGGTTCTGCTCAGGAAGATTTTCTTTCCAAAAGTTGATGACTCAAGGCAAGGAGCCCACAGAGGTTGTGGGCTGCTGGCGACTGCGGTCCAGAGACTTGTACTGGGCTGCGGACTGTTGGAGACCGGGTCGAGACTGGCTGAAGGGGTACCAGATATTGGAGCAGAGATGCGAGAAGATGCTGAGGGCACTCAAGGCTTCATGGTTATGTCAGAGGTTTGGATCTCGAGGTTGGGTTGCCGACGGTTTGAAGTGTGTGTGGCTGCGGGAGCGTTTGAAGCAAATCCAGGGACACTCAGTGACTCTCTGACTGTAAGGAGCATCAGGCAATTTCTGCTGATGGTGAATCTTTGCCTTACGATAGACTAAAGGAAATTTCATGTACCGTATGTGTCATTGTATAGGACGCTCCTTGAAATTTAAAAATGTCACTTTAAAATCAGGGTCATCCTATATAAACAGTAAAAATTTCTTCCCTAGATGATGAAATCGCAACACCACTGCCACCTCCAATGCAATCTCACGCATACCCTGTTAGTTATTAGCGAAGTCTCGGCGCTCCTCTGCAGGGTCCATCTGCCCAGTCTGACTGCACTTTAAGTGGCCTGTTACAGGAGACAAAATGTCTAAATACAATTTAAACCTTTAAATTATCATTTGTTATTAAAATATTGTGATTTACTTTTAGTGGCATCCAGTGGTCAGCGGTGAGTGCCAGATTCCAGGGTGGGGTTGGGGGGGGGGTGTGAATGGTATGCCATCTTATACAAAGGGTATCTCTCAAAACCAACATTTTAGGTGGTAATTCAGGGGTTGTCCTATACACAAGAAGGTTCTATACAATGTACAATATAAAGTAATATTGCTTTTTCTGTTTTGTTACATAACAATAAAATAATATTGTATCTTAAACAAGAAAATTGGCAAATGCTGGGATCAATGCGATACACAAACATGCTGGACAACTTAGCAGGTCAGCAGCATCCACAGGTAGTAAAGGGTAACCAACGGTTTGGGCCTGAGCCCCTTAGTCATGAATATAATTGCTTTTGGAACTAAATCTAAACATATTAACTAATGATATTGTGCTTTATTGAACCGTAGTCATGATGAACCTACTTGGTTCGGCTGGGAGTCAGAGGAGGAGCTTGGAGAAAGTCGGGCTGTGAGTTAGAGGAGGAGGAGCTTGCTGAAAGTGACAGGGTTAATTGGTCAAGGGGCCAATAAAAGGAGTGAAAGGGGAGGGAGCGGCCAGCAAGGAGTGGCTCAGTGAGTGAGTGGAGCTGTTATTTGCCTTCGTATTCAGAGTCATGCCAGTAGGGTTAGTGGTCTGTACTGGGTGTCAGATGTGGGAACAATGGGTGACCTCCACCCTCCCAAATGGCCACATCTGCACCAGGTGTACTGAGATGCAGTTACTAAGGGAGCGAATTAGGGATATGGAGTTGCAGATTGATGACCTGCGGCTTGCAAGGGAGAGTGAGGAGTTAATCGACTCAGGGCGATAAATACTCCAGAACCCGTGTCAGGAAGGTGGGAAACCATCAGGGGGGGAAAGAAAAAAGCGAGAAAAAAGGAGAGCACACCAGTGACTATCCCACTCAGCAATAGTTATGTTGTGTTGGATTCTGTTGAGGTAGATGACCGGACAGAAGATGGCCACGGGCACCAGGTCAATGGCAATGAGCCTGGCAGAATGGTGCAAAAGTAAAGGAAAAGGAGAAATGCAGTAGTTATTGGGGACTCCATTGTCAGGGGTACTGACAGGAGGTTCTGTGAGCCAGATAAGTATACCCGCATGGTGTGCTGCCTCCCTGGTGCAAGGGTACGAGATATCACAAATCGGGTCCAAAATATTCTGAGAGGAGAGGGAGAGCAGCCTGGTGTGTTGGTACATGTGGGTACAAACGACATTGACAAGAAAAGGGAGGAGGTAATGAAAAGGGATTACAGTGAGCTGGGACGAAAGCTGAAAGACAGGAACCCGAGGGTGGTGATCTCGGGATTACTACCTGTTCCAAATCCAAGTGATGAAAAGAATGTAAGGATAAGGAAAATGAACGTGTGGCTGAGGTGCTGGTGTACAAGGCAAGGATTTGGCTTCTTGGATCATTGGGATCTCTTTTGGGGAAGGCATGATCTTTACAAGAGGGACGGATTGCACCTAAATCCAAAAGGTGTCAACATTTTGGCAAGTATGTTTGGTACAGCAATGGGGCAAGGTTTAAACTAATTTGACAGGGGTATGGGAACCAGAGTGATAGGGAAAAAGGTAGGGAAGATAAAGTAAGGGCCAGGAAAAGTAAAATAGGAAAAGTAATGTTGGGAGGAGAAAGTAAAAAATCAGATGGTGCAGTGAGTTTTCGGGACAATGATAGTGTTAAGAAAATTACAAATAAAAATAGTGGGCAGAAAAATCAAAAGAAAAGGTTACAGAAGTCACTAGATATTAAAAGGACAAAGAGCATAAGGGCACTTTGTCTGAATGCCCGCAGTATTAGAAATAAGGTTAGTGAACTTGAGGCGCAAATCGGTACCCATGCCTATGATTTGGTAGCCATCACGGAAACATGGCTACAAGGTGACCCTAAATGGGAATTAAACTTTTAAGGGTATCAGGTGGTGCAAAGAGATAGACAGGATGGTAAGGGAGGTGGAGTTGCACTCTTAATCAAAGATGAGCTCCAGGCAGTAGTGAGGGATGATATAAGATCTAAAGAGCATAATGTTGAGTCCATTTGGGTAGAGATAAAGAATAACAAAGGGAAAAAATTATTGGTGGGTGTTATCTATCGCCCACCATATAACAATAGTTTAGTGGCACAGGAAATAAATAGAGAGATAAATGAGGCATGTAATAATGATATGGCAGTAGTCATGGGGGACTTTAACTTCCACATAGATTGGGAAAATCAAGTTGGTATTGGGAGTCTAGAAGAGGACTTCATAGAATGCATCCGCGATAGCTTTCTTGAGCAGCATGTTAAGGAACCCACAAGAGAAAATGTTCTCCTGGATCTAGTGTTGTGCAATGAGATAGGTAGAGTAAATGATGTAATAGCCAGAGACCATCTGGGAAATAGCGATCATAGTATGATTGAATTTCTCATTCAGATGGAAGGGGAAATAGTTAGATCTAAAACTAATATATTATACTTAAACAGGGGTGACTACCATAGGATGAGGGAGGAATTGGGCAGAGTGGACTGGGAGCACAGGCTAATTGATGAAACAGTTGAGGAACGGTGGAAGATTTTCAAAGAAATATTTTGTAATGCTCAACAAAAATATATTCCGGTCAGGAAAAAGGGCAGCAAGGGAGGGAAAAATCAACCGTGGTTAACAAAGGAAATAAAGGAGAGTATAAAATTGAAGGCGCAGGTGTACAAAGCTGCAAAGAGCAGTGGGAAACTGGAAGATTGGGAAAACTTTAAGAGACAACAAGGGGTTACAAAGCGAGTAATAAGAAATGGGAAAAAGGATTATGAAAGTAAATTGCCACAAAATATAAAAACAGAAAGCAAAAAATTTTATAAATATATAAAACGGAAGAGGGTGGCCAGAGTTAACATAGAACCTTTGGAGGATGAGAAAGGAAAACTGGTAGCAAAAAATGAGGAAATGGCCAAAGCATTAAACAAATATTTTGTGTCAGTCTTCACGGTGGAAGACATGTCCAGCATGCCCAAGTGCGGAGTTAAGGATGCGAATGTTGGGGAGGGCCTTGATAAAATAGTTGTTACAAAGGAAGTAGTGATGGAGAAACTAATGGGACTAAAGCCAGACAAATCACCTGGTCCTGATGATATGCATCCAAGGGTTCTGAAGGAAATGGCAGAACTTATAGTTGATGCATTGGTGGTCATATACCAAAATTCCTTGGATTTCGGGCAGGTCTCGGCAGACTGGAAGACAGCAAATGTCACGTCACTTTTTAAGAAGGGATGTAGGCAGAAGAATTATCGGCCAATTAGCTTGACGTCTGTAGTTGGAAAAATGCTTGAAGCCGTCATTAAAGATGAAATAGTGAAACTTTTGGAACGTAAGGGATCAATCAGGCAGACGTAGCATGGTTTTAGAAAGGGAAGATCTTGTTTGACAAACTTGTTAGGATTCTTTGAGGATATAATGGGTGCGGTGGATAGAGGGGAACAGGTTGATGTTGTATATTTGGATTTCCAGAAAGCGTTTGATAAGGTGCTGCACAAGAGACTTATCAGTAAGTTACAGGAAAGTGGAGTCCGGGGAAGTATATTGCCCTGGATTGAAAATTGGTTGTCTGACAGGAGGCAGAGAGTCGGGATAAATGGGAGTTTTTCAGATTGGCAGAGAGTGGTAAGTGGGGTGCCGCAGGGGTCGGTGTTAGGCCCACAACTGTTCATCATTTACATTGATGACTTGGAGAAGGGGACAAAATGTGGTGTAGCCAAGTTTGCGGATGACACCAAATTGAGTGGAAGAGCAAATTGTAATGAGGATGTGGAGAGTCTGCAGAGGGATATACTAAAGCTGGATGAGTGGGCAAAGATCTGGCAGATGGAGTACAATGTTAGTAAGTGTGAGGTTATCCACTTTGGAAAGAAAAATAAAAGAGCTGAATATTGTTTAAAGGGTGAAAAACTACAGCATGCTGTTGTGCAGAGGGACTTGGGAGTGCTTGTGCATGAATCGCAAAAAGTTAGGTTGCAGGTGCAGCAGGTTATTAAGAAGGCAAATGGAATGTTGGCCTTCATCGCTAGAGGAATTGAATTCAGGAGTAGGGAGGTCATGTTGCAACTGTATAAGGTACTGGTGAGACTGCACCTGGAGTACTGTGTCCAGTTCTGGTCTCCATACTTGAGCAGGGATATACTGGCTTTGGAGACAGTCCAGAGGAGGTTTACTAGGTTGATCCCTGGGATGAAGGGGTTGACTTATGATGAAAGATTAAATCGTCTAGGATTGAATTCGCTCGAGTTCAGAAGAATGAGAGGAGATCTTATAGAAACATCTAGGATTATGAAGGGTATGGATAGGATAGATGTAGGAAGATTTTTGAGCTGGCCGGGGAAACTAAAACGAGAGGACACAGTCTCAAGATTCGGGGGAGTAGATTTAGGACAGAGATGAGGAAAAATAGTTTTTCCCAGAGAGTAGTGAATGTTTGGAATTTTCTATCCAGGGAAGTGGTTGAGGCTGCTTCATTAAACATATTTAAAATTCGGTTAGATAAATTTTTTCATGATAGAGGAATTAGGGGATATGGGAGAAGGCGGGTAGGTGGAGTTAGGTCATAAATTAAATCAACCATGATCGTATTGAATGGCGGAGCAGGTTCGATGGGCCATTTTTGGCCTACTCCTGTTCCTACTTCCTCTGTTCCTATGAAATAAAATAACTTCATGCTTCCAAGTTATGAAGGTCCCAAGAATTACTATCCATTTTTCATTTGAGCAAACTTTTCTTTCAAGTTTTTGCCATTATCATTGATATTTTGTTCTAAGCAATGAATCAGCAAACAACATTTTTTTTCTACAACCTGTGAAAAGCAAATGATTTAAGTTAGGGCAAAGCAAACCCGTACAGTTAATAGAAGCCATGCAGTTCCATTCTCCCAATTATTGAGACGTAACTCATCACATCACAATCTAGGTTGGTGGAGTAATGCAAAACACAAGACATGAAATAGTATTAGCAAGAGAGGAAAATAAACATTTACGGCTGCAAGACATTTTTAGTGAAATAAAGTTTTGAAATACTGACATGTTTTTGGCAGGGCCCGGCCTTTCTGAGCTTCCACCCCATTCCAGTTACACTGGCATTTCCAGATGGCAGGTTTGAACTTTACTGTGTTTAATTTAGTTAAATCTAATATTACAGATGACACAGCATTGTTTATGTCCTAGGGACATCCCAATGCACACTCCTGGTGTAAAGAGAGAAGAGGTGATTTTTTTTTTAAGTCAGACGATTCATCAAGAGTTAACATCCTAATTCTATCAAAGCTTTTAACTCCATTTCTATCTCTGGGAATGTTGCCTGACTACTTGTGTGTTTCTAGGTTCAAGTTTATTTATCATCTGATGGTAAGTGTGCAGCCCGATGAAACAGCATTCTCTGGTCTACTGTGCAAAAACAGTGCAAACACAGATACAGACATAACACACATATAGACAAACTATACATATACACTGAACCTAAATATAGTACATGCCTTATACAGATATTAAAAATAAATATTATTAATAAATGGAGAATCACGGGGAGCTGTTTCAACACTGCAGCAGTCATTCAACAGTTTCATTGCCCTTGGGAAGAAGCTGTTCCCATTTTTTCTGGCGCTAATACTTCATCATCTCTTTCCTGATGGGAGTAGCTGGAAGATGGTGTGTGTGGGGTGGTAGGGGTCAATACAGATATTGTGGCTATCTTTAAGCAATGATCCTGGTAAATAACATTGATGGTGGGAGGAGGGGGAAGGAGACCTCGACGATCCTCTCTCCTGCTTTTATGGTCTCGAGGATTGACATCTGATCCGATGCTTTACAGTAACCGTACCTTGCTGTGATGCAGTCGACCGAGACGCTCTCTATACAGCTCCTGTAGAAAGTTGACAGAATGGTAACCCGTAGCCTTGCCAACCTCAGCGTTCTAAGGAAGGTGCATTCTTGCACCTTCCTGAAAAGTGAGGAGATGTTGTATCTCCAGAATAAGTCACTACTTCAGTGGTTTCCAAGGAACTTGGCTCTCTGCTCTCTCCATTACCAAGCTGTTAATGTGTAATGGAGGGTGGTCTTCTCTGGTCCTCCTGAAGTCCACAATCATCTCCTTTGTCTTGCCAACTCAGGTTGTTTTATTGGACCATTTCACAAAATTTTCCACCTTCTCTCTATAGGGCGACTGATCATTGTTGCTGATGAGGCCAACTACTGGCATGTCATCTGCAAACTAGATTATGCTGTTAGAGCTAGACCTGGCATTGCAGTTGTGGGTCATGTTAGGTCTGCTTTGTTCATGAATGAGTGAGTCAAACACCAGACTGAGTCGAAATCAAGGTTCTTTGTTCTTTATTGCCGGATTGTAACACTTGCAACTAACAGTGTTAGTTGGAGAAGGCGCATTCTGCCGTTATCAGCAAGTGGTGTTTTTTTTATACCTCAGGATACGTACTTAGTAAATGATCATACCATGACATTGTCCAATGAATAAACTGTTGCTACCCTTCTCTGTTAGTCTGCTGCACATCATTCTTGTTAGTGCAAAGCTTATCTTGAGTGTACAAGGTCACATCTGCATTCTGTTACTCCTTAGTACTGGGTGACTCCTTCTCCGGTCCCATCTCATGATGTTTTTACCTTACAATCAGCAGCATGAACAGGAGCAGCTGAGCTCTCAGCCTTGAGGTGCACCCTGACACAACATTAGACGACCAGGAATGACCACCCTCCACTCCACATTAATAGCTCAGTCGTGGAGAGAGTAGAAAGTACCAAGTTCCTCAGAATACACATTAAGTAATGACCTATCCTGGACATTCAAAATCTCCTCACTTTTCAGGAAGGCGCATCTGTGACTGCAGTTCCTCAGAACACTGAAGCGGGCAAGGCTACCAGCCACCATCTTCTCAACTTTCTACGGGAGCTCGCTTGCGAGTGTCCTGACCTGGTGCATTAAAGTATGGCATGGTGGTTTCAGAGCATTGGATTGGAGGTCAATCCACAAGTTCTTAAGAGGGGCAGAGGATCACTGGTGTCTCCCTCACCACCCCCCACCCTTTGACATTCATTATCTGCCGCCAGGATCATCGTTTGAAGAGGCCTCACAAAATCACTGAGAACCCCTACCACCCCTCACACAGCATCTTTCAGGTTCTCCCATATCAGAGCCGGAAACATCAGGCTGCGAGAATGCTTCTTCCCACAGGCAGTGAGAATCCTGAATGAACTGCTCATATAAACCCCTTGAGACTCTTCTATTTATTAAACTATATTTATTTATTTTTATATACGTGCTGCATATGTATCATTTATTTGTATGTATGTTAATTCTGATATGATTTTCCACTGAGGACCGACCGGAGAACGCTATTTCATTGGGTTGCACTTGTACAGTCGGGTGACAATAAATTTGAATTTTAACTCGGTGTGATGATGCTTGATGTTCCGCTTGCAATCCAGACAGACCATGGTCTTTAAATTACAAAGTCCAGAATCATGTTACCGAGAAAGGTATTGAGTCATAGCCCCTGGGGCATGGTTGAATGCTGAGCCTCAATCAATGAACTGCATCTTAATGTAAGAGGGCATCATTCTCCAGATGGGTCAGAGGGGAGGGACAAGGGAATAGCATCATCAGCGAAACGGTTGAAATTAGTCCAGCGTCTCTGGGACATGCACAAGATGCACAAAGCATTTCATAATGCTGGGCAGTAGTCATGGAGGCCTGTACTGTTGATCTCTTTGGTACCAGGATTGAAATCTGTTGGGACAATGGACTGCTGCAATGACATGTTCAAGATCTCTGTAAGGACCATTGCTCAGTCCTTCAGTATCCGACTGGGCATGTTGTCTGGTTCCACTGCCTTGTGTGGGTTCACTCTGGATAGGATCCTCCTCACCTCAGCTGTGGCTATGCAAGGGTCTTGAATCTCAGGGAGAGATGGAGCTTTCTTTGGCATCAGCCTGTTCTCGTCAAACCTTCCATACAAGGTGTTCAGTCTGTCCGGAAGGGAGACACCATTGTTGTTGACTCGCAAGGTTGTCTTGTGATCTGTTATTGTTGATGCCTTGCCGTCGTGGGCCTTGTGTCACTGGCATCGCACAGCTGACCGTGGATTCTTGATGAATACCTCCACTTTGCCTTCCAGATTGCATGGGAGAGTTCAGAAGTGGCAGATCATCCTGCCATCTTGTCTCCTGTCCTGAAGGCAGCACCTTGAGCTCTGAAAAGTGTACGGACCTCTGCGTCCAACCATGGTTTTTGGGTTAGCCCTAGTTGTGCAGCATATGATCTCTCTGACATCCTCGATGCACTTGCTAATGAATTCGAGCATTCGTTATTTATATTTCAGAATCTTCTTTTAAGATATAAATTGAAGTATAAGCATTGCCCTCCTGCAGGCAGTGCAGCAGGCAGCATGCTGGTTTAATAACTTATTATGTGTGCTTGCTGCCTCAGATGTGCAGCTTTCCTTCAGTACTACATGAAAGTGCCAGCTTTGACATTTGTAGTAAGGACTATGGAGCAGGCCTTGATCCTTCCAATTCAAAGCCAAGGCAAGGAATGCTGTCCAGTGAGCCATGTTTGACAGGACTGCAATGTATTTTTTAAATGCTTTTGTTGGAATATTACCTGGATTATGATTTTCAATTTATATACTTTTGATGTTCTGTTTGATGAATTGCCATATATAACACTTCCGTAACAGATTTTCATTTTATTTTGAAATTTGTAATGTTTAAAATGAATGAAAATAATTTAAAAAGAAAAAAAATGTATGTCTAGCAGACATTAATTGGTTTGAAATGTTTATTGGCATGGGCACTGATGGTAGAGTGGAAAAATTTTGTTTTGTGTTCTATCCAGGCAAGTCAACTCACACTTAAGTAGTGTAAAAAATTAAACTAAAAAGCAGAAACAAGGGTCATAGAAAAAAAAGCATAGTTAAAAAGGCAGCACAAAGGTTCCAATAAAACAGGATTTTGTGAGATCAAGTCATTAACTTTTACTTATGAGGGGTCCCTGAAGAATCTGATAACAGGAAAGAAATTGCTTTGATTCTGGAATCTTGAATATAATGAAAGGATATTTTGTCAAGCTGCATGGTAGTACGTTAAGCACTTTCTACTTTACAATTACAGCTTTACTTTATTTGAAATAGTGACACTGCATCTCATTGAAACAAAAACGTACGCCTTCAGTTGAATGTTGGCTTGATAGTACTTGTTACATGGAGGGTTTTATTAGGTTGTAGGTGCTTGTAAAATTTGATCATCGTAATGTGACCCAATTCAATTGAAAACCAGTCACGTAATCTATAAATAAAGTGATTAAAACTCACTGAAAAACCTTAAAATAATTTAAAAAAATAAAGCCCAAGCTGTTTTCCTGGAGACAAGGGTATGAGAACCATTGAAAGATTGACTTGTTATGGTGAACTGATTGTCCCATGCTGGAAAACAATAGCAGATTTTCCGTGAACTTGATGGACCAAAAGTAAGAATTAGAATATTTTTAAAGGACCTTCTTAAAATTAATTTATGTTTTATCTGCAGACAGTCTGTATTGGTTATTATATGTAACGTGGTCGGCACAGTTGGCATAGCGGTTAGCGCAACGCTGTTGCAGCCCATGGTGCCAATTACACCCATGAGACCAATTAAACTACTCAACCCATACATCTTTGGAGAATGGGAGGAAACTGGAGCACATGGAAATAGCCCATATTTTTCCACGATGAGAGCATACGAACTCCTTACAGATGACAACAGATTCGAACCTGAGTCACTGGCATGGCAATAGCATTTTACCAGGGGACTGGTGGGCTCATTCAATAGAAGGAGGTCCAGAGATTTAAGCTGAGAGGCATCTGAACTCCAGCTTGCCCTGGACTTCTATATTTGGTCTGAGATGAGCTGAAATAGGATTCACTGACAGGCATCCTGTCAATTAGCTGAATTCAAGAAATTATGATATCTCCAGTGAAGTAGTTGACATGTTTCCAGTTGCATTACTCCTGCATTTTTCAATGACCAACATTTTCTTTTAAATTTAGTTTAGACATACAGCACAGTAATAGGGCCATCTTGGCCCTTGAGCCCATGGTGCCCAATTACACCCAATTAACCTACAAATCCTTGGTACATTTTGAAAGGTGGGAGGAAACCAGAGCCCCCGGAAAAGCCCAGGCAGACTCAGGGACAATGTACAAACTCCTTACAGCCAGTGCGGGATTTGAACAGTCGTGATGACAGTTTCCATTCTCTATTTCTGTGACAGTAATAGTGGACCACTGCTGCAAACCCCACAAAATATCTTTAACTGAGTCTAACAGACAGCAGCAGCAAGCAAACAGATTCACCAAACACCAGGCAGCAACTCATTCTGAAAAGTTCAAAAAGCTCCAACGATTGTGAACTTTAGAACTTCGATGGCAACCTGATGAAGGCATGTCTTGATGAAGGGCTTAAGCCCAAAATGTTGGTTATGTATCTTTATCTTTGCTATATAAAGTATTCTGTTTGACCAGTTGAGTTTCTCCAAAATTGTGTTTTAACTTGGCTCGGGAACAGAGGGACAGCTTGAATATTTCACACTGTTCCTAAGCTGCTGGGTTGCATGTTTATTACATGCTGTCAAATCTTTAGCAGATGTAATGTGGCCAAAGAAAGTGGATTCGGCATATAATTAAAGTTAGAGACTTCAGGTTCATTGTATATGGATCTTAATTTTTGTTCAGAACTATAAATGACACTTCCCAATCTTTCGTATTTCCCAATTTTAAAGCATTTCATCTTCACAGACACGTAAGCATTGATATTCTGGCTAACTATCTTATCACTCCAATAAACCAAGCTTCATAGTTGTAGCTTTATGTAGCCTTTAATTGGTTGAAAAAATGAATTGAGGTTTTGCATAACTTCGCAATGAGATTTTCATACGATGAATAAACAAAGCATTCGGCTATATTTAATAGACATAATGAAATAAAACAATAATAAAAGATGATTAATATGAAATAAGATGATTAAGACAAATCTCGAGAGCTTGCATCTCTATCATGGTTCTCCGAAGAATGAGAGCAAGCTCCCCGTGTGCCCGGATATTACGATGTATGCCAACATAGTAACACTACAAATAATTCTTACTTAAAGGGATAGAAATAAAAATTAACTACAAATCAAAAACCCTAGGTTTTTAACCTTACAAGAACCTCGGTGTGTCTGCTGTTCTAATGCATGGCAGAGATTGAACGTGCTCAGTGGAGTTCCTTGGCACCATCTCTTGTCTGTGGGACACTGATAAAGAGGTCCTGCCAGCTTGCTTTGAAGATTACAGGCTGCCCTTGAGACCCCACATTGGTCATTGAGTTCTCTTTTGGACCTCAAAACTCTCTGCACGCCTCTCACATTTCCTGAACATCCATCATCATTTCCAAATTCTCACCCTTGGCGACATCTAGGTTAAGCATTTGAAATAAATGCAAACACCTCCAACCATTGCCTGACCAACTATCTTACAACCACACAGGCCACTGCTTGCATGAGCCAATGTTCACCCCAGCCCTTCAGTGACGATTCTGACACACTCTTTCTCTAGCTCTCAACTGCCTCTTACCTTCATTCTTCCTATATCATCCTAATCTCTTGCCAACCCATATCCACTGTGAGAATACATAGACCTTGGACATGCAAGGACAATGCCAAATACACTACTGATTTTTCTGCACAGGGCATTTGAACACAGCGACATTATGGGATAAATGTTTCAAGCATCCTGTTCCATTTAACTGAACTCTCTGATCACTGTTTTAAGTGGGGTTTTTTTTCTTATGTTCTTGCTACAATATCATTGAGAAATTGAAAAATACTTCTGCTTTCATGTCATAATTATGCTGATCCAGTTGTTTTCTACCTGAAGTGATTTTATGGTGTGTTTTTTTTTTGTGATGAAGTTTGTGATCCCTCCATCTGATCTTCAACTTGATGCATTTTAAAATACAGTAAAACCCACGGTACCCGGAACCAATGAGGATTGGTGGATGCCGGATAACCGAGTTTCCCAGTTTCTCACGATGTCTGCATTCAGAATAAACAGTTAAAAAACACAAAAACACTACAATGTACTTTACACAGAATAAACTTCACTTACATGAATATAGAAACCTTAAAACATTTGACCTTATGTTCTTTTAAAACATTTAACTCTTGCTGCATCTGCAGGTTCCTCCCCTCCACTGAGGGGGAGGAACGACAAACAATAACAAATTAATTAACACCTCCCCCCCCCCCCCTAATTTACAGATAAAGCCTCATTAATATACTTAATAATATACTAACGAAAACTTTTACCAAGCAGGGAGAAGGAGACACTTTAAGAGGGTCACCCCCAATGGCTACATCCTGGGTGATGCAATTTTATTCAAACAGCTGCGACAAGCAAAGCACAGCCAAGGCCCTCCGCTGGCTGAATATTTGCTCCCATCTTTACCAAATATGTATGTGTTGCTTCAGAGAACATTTGCTTTTACAATATTAAGCATTAATTTAAATTTCAATTAATTAATTAATTTATTTTCCTGGATTATTTTGCCGGTTGCTTGAATTCTGGATATATTTCTATCTCACAGCTGCTTCCCACTTGATTAAAATCTTGAATGGATCATAGCAACTTACTTTCTATTTCATGTGGAGGTAAGGTGGAGAATACTGTTTCATACAAATATCATGTAATTTTCATCCCACTCAACCCACGCAAGTACATACACACGGACAAATAGCTTCATGTTGTATTTATTTATTCTATGGTTTCACAGAAAGTTTGCCATATTTGTTGGGGCTGGAAGCTGGAAAAGCTATGGTCAGCGAATAGAATGGAATATGCTTAAAATTTGTCTTCAACTTGAAAGGCTTTGCCTAGTTTATAGCTGCAAGTGGAGAGCAGATGCAAACCCTGATACATTGGACTCTCTTGTGACCTGAGTTACTAAAGTTTCTGTCAAGGAATGCAATAAATTGCATATCAACCCTGCAACTCACCCTGGCTATAACCAGTCATGCCAGCAGGGGCTGTTGACTTAAACTAGCCAAAGACCACTTGAATAAGCTAATTACCACATTGATGAGTGAATTAATGTAGTATCAAATTTCACATTGTCTGCACAAGAGTTCAGTCGAAAGTGATTAAGTTTCATCAAACTGTTGACAGGGAAGCAGTGCCATGAGGTCTATAGCAAATGGCTTTTATAGCTTTACTAAAGAGGTTTTACATTCTCTACATTTAATGGGAAATGCACCAACTATGCGCTGGAGAGAACAGGAATCTTTTACAGAATTGAACTTTGTGTGTGGGAAACTTATTATGAGTTTATGAATTTTGATGAATGATTTATATGAATTGTGATTGTGTTTCCATAAGGATGTAATATGTTTGAGACTGGACAATGAAGATTTTGGGTGTATTTTATGGATTTTGGTCTGCAGATAACAAAAATCACATTAGATATAACCTAATTTTGTGATTTTTTTGGGGGTCATATTTTAAGTTTACTTCAAGCATACAAAACCATGAAACATATAATTGAAAATTCATTTTCTGCATTCACACTTGGACTTCTTCCCTGCTGATCTTGGTGTTGTCAGTGATGAACGTGGTGAAATGTGATCATGGAAAAGCAGTACCAGGACAACTGAAATCCATCAGTGCTGGCTGTCTAATGTTGGACACTGACATGAGAGGCATCAGATGCTGAGTACAAATGAAAATCAGCGGCAAAACATTTTTATGTCAGTTGAACTAATGCAATTTCTCAGCATCATTTTGTGATTAAACGGGATAAATTCAATAAAAGTTAATTTAATGTTTCTCCAACATCCTACATGCCACAACGAATCTGAAATTATCTTTGTGTTCAGCTTGAAGTTGTGCATGTTTTTCAGAAAGCAAACCTTTTAAAATTTTATTTTTGACCAGGGTTGCTCATTCATCTGAAGTGGCAAACAGAGCAGACTCCAAAGTGATAAACATTTAAAGAAAATAATATTTTCATTTACCTCCTACACGCAGTGGCTCTCAACCTTTTTCTTTCCACTCACATACTACTTTAGGTATTCTCTACGCCGTAGGTGCTCGTAATTAGTGAGGGATTGCTCAAGATGGTATGTGAGTGGAAAGAAAAAGTTTGAAAACCAATATTTTAATTGTACCTACTTGACTTGTTATGTTCACGGTTTCATAACTCCAAAGGAAATGGGCCAATGACAAATTTTCTCAAGCAAAATATTTTAGTTAAAACTGGGTCTAGAGCAGTAGTTCTCAACTTTCCTTTCCCACTCACAGGCCACCTTAAGCAATTATTGACAGGTTGCAGATTCAGTGTATGGGGCTTGGGTCCATTTCCTCGATTCAAATGGTGGCTGTAATTCCAAACTCACTCAAACAAGGAAGATTTGCCTGAGCCATCGCTATTGTTCCGACGAATCACCTAAACAAACATTCAATGACCAAATGAGATGAAAGGAAACTGAAAAACAAGGTGCTTTTTTTTTGTCCCAACTCTTGCTCCCTTACTCTGGAACCTTTATGCGGGGGGCTCTGGGTAGGATCAGTCTCAGGAGGTGTGTCCAGCTAGCAGCAGCTAATCCTGGCACAACAATGGTTTACCACAGGGATTAAAGGATATGGAAATAGGACAGGGTCTACCATGATCATACTGAATATTCAGAAAGCTTCAAAGGGTCATATGGTCCATGTCTAAGTTCTTATCCAGACTCTCACACACCTCTGCTATCGTTGCACCAAACAAGAGCTGCTTTATACAATCTCATACAGACTGTAACACAGTAATGCTGCAGAACTTTGTTGTGTTATTTGCAGGGGGAACCATTGTTCTGGCTTGAACATGGGCCAAAAAAAACTTTTTTTCAGTGAGTCCACGGCAACTGCTGACCTGGAAAATAACTTTCAATGAAATACACTTGACTATCAGGTGGGGCAAAAGTCTGCTTATCTCTTGCTCCAACCAAACATTTTCCCACGTTATATGACCTTTGTAATTTTTCTCCCACTCATTTTTAACAGTGCAGCCCAAAAAAGGTCCTTTAGCTCAGAACTACCATGAAATGTGATCAATGAAGTTGCCAAACCCCTTGTAGGCTGTGATAGTACAGATTCTATCACCAATGTGTCTAGGTGCAGATTATAGTGTAGGATGACTGTGATTGGCTGAGAGTGTAGCCACGCCTACTGGCAGGCCTTAAAAGGATTGCTCCTAGCCAGACCAGGTCATTCTGGACTGGTTGACCTACATATGATATGCTCCAGTCTTTTAGTTAATAAAAGCCTTGGTTTGGATCAACAAGCCTTTGGTTCTTTCGACGCGCTCTACGTAGGCTCCTTGTTGCCTCCTCATAACTTGCTTTCAAGCTTTGAATTATTTCCCGCATCACAGCCTGATCTGGCATAATGTCATGTAGATATCTTGGCAACCTTGGCCAACTTGTCCAAAATAGATCCCTGGTGCAATACATACAAGTACTAGATCCCTGCTGCCTGAGGATCTCTCCCCTCTGCCAGATATTTTATAATGATGCATTCAATATTTGGATCCCTTGCGGATTTTGTTTGCCCCATCTGGTTTGGTTGAGAATCTTTATAGATATTCCCTTGCAAACTGTACCTCAAATGCCAAGGGTACAATCAGCCTTCAAACAAACATCACTTATTCTGTTGCCATTTTAAATCTGCTTTTGGGAATATAAAATCTGCTTAAAGTATTTTGGACAAACAATGGAGTCAGCAGGGACACCTTTACTGAGCATGAAATGTATTAATTCCTGGCCTTATAAATGATAACAGAGAATTGTAAAGAATAGCTGGAACCAGTTATCCTTGACTGGGCATTGAGTCTGCAGTTTGCCAGGGTTTCTCATTTCACTACACCTTGGTGTAATTCTTTTATATTTCCACTACTGTTCAGCAGAATGACTCCATGCTATGAATTATGTCTATGTTGCAAAAGCAGCCCCAAGTTGATTTTACTGTAATTCTGCTATTTTAGACAATTTGGATGTTGGCATATATGGAATATGGTAGAGCAAATTATTTTAAGATGTCCTTCTGTGATGCCTTCAGATGTGTTCAGTGAAATATTTGCAAGCCCAGTTACACTTGACATTACAAAAAAAGAACAAACTCTAAATTCATAAACTCTGATTATGCAATTTTTTTTATTACTTCCTTTCAACCTATAGTCAGTTCCTTTCAATGTTAACCTTTCATTTAGATTTCAGATTTATTGTCCGAGTACATACATGACATTTGATGCAACCCTGAGATTCATTTTCCTTCAGGTGAGGCAGAATTACCACTTAATTGGTAGTGTAAAATGTAAATAAAGAAAAGTAAACAAACTTTGCAATGCATAGAGAAAAAAAAATCAATGAAATGCTAAAGTACAAAAGTAACAGTCCTTAAATGAATCCCTCACTGAGATTGTTGTTGAGGGGTCTGATGGTGGAGGGGTAACAGCTGTTCTTGAACCTGCTCGTGCATGTCCCTGAACCTGCTAGTGTGTTTCTTGTGGCACCTATACCTCTTTCCTGCTGGCAGGAGTGAGAACCGAGTGTGTTCTGGCTGCTGAGGATCATTGATGATTGCTGCTGCTCTCTGATGGCAGTGTTCCCTGTAGATATACTCTATAATTGGGAGGGTTTTGCCAATGATGTCCTGGGCTGTGTCCATTATGTTTTTGCAGAACCTTATGCTCAGGGATATTGGAGTCCCCATACCAGACGGTGATGCATCCGGTCAGCACACTTTCTTCCATACATCTGTAGATATTTGCCAAGATTTGCTGTCACACCAAACCTTTGCAAACTTGAGAGGCCACTAGTGTGTTGGGTCCAGGCAAGTTCCTCTGAGATGGTGACTACCACGAACTTAGATTTGCTCACCCTCTTCACCTCTGATCCCCCAATGATCACTGGATTGTACACCTCTGTTTTACCCTTCCTGAAGTCAACAATTAGCTCTTTGGTTTTGGCGACATATAAAAATAACATTTAAGATTTTGATGTACAAAAGTGAGCTACCACCTTTGTTTCTGGTAGCTTGTTATACACAAATTAGCTGTCATCTATTTCAAAATGGAAAACTAACTGGAACTTTGTGATGCTTCAAAGGTAACATAACATGTGAGTCTTTCTTTCATTACAGTCAGAGTTGAGTAATTAGTTTGATCATCTCAGTGGACAGCGTGAACAAAACTTTCTTGAGTGATGAACTTTCTATGGATTGGTTCTGGTCTACATAAAATCCCATAACAATAGGATAAAGAGTACAGAAGTTGCTAGTATATCCTAATCCTTCAGCTGATTTAAATTTGCCTGTGTTACAATCCCATATAGTTGCTAGAAGACCTATAATTATGAGATGGAAGGATGGTGTCCCTCCTACACAGACTCGATAGTTATCTGATGTGGTGGCATGCTGGACTCTGGAAAAAAAATTAGATGCTCTACTGAATGTAATGAACCTTAACTTTCTAAATTTATGGGGTCATTACTTAATTATTTTCAGAATTTATTATTATTAGATCCTATTTTACGGTTTGGTTGTCCTTTCTTTCATGGATTAATAGAACATGTATGTTTAATCATAAGTTCACAAGGGTAAGGTTAGATTATTAGAATAGTTTTTGTTTTATATATATTTTCGTCTCAGGTTGTTTACAGCTATTTGTTAATATCCATTTACTTTGTTAGATATATATTCTTATTATCTACATATGGGCATATATACATATATTTATAAAATGATAAAAATATTGGAGAGAGGGTGCTAGTAAACTTAATGAGCATGGATCATAGCCAACCATGTTCAATGAATCCACATATGGATTCGACCAGTAGCAGTAGCAGTAGAACCGTGCCAGGATTGTAAAGCCCCATGTTTTATTCCACAATAAATATTAGACAGCACGAGACATGAAATACGAGAGCAGGAATTGATCTTCTTGAGATGACTGGGTCATCTCACGCTCCAGAGAGAGGCTCTACATCCCCTTGACCACAGTGCTCCCTGCTTCACATGTGATGATGTGTGAAACATCCTCGAGTGGCAAGTTCGGGAAATTTTGTCAGAATGGGCTGGAGAAGATTGATTAATTAATTTCTTAGCATTTGAGGTGAGTAAAGGTAGGAAGGGAGAAGAGGGGAGATGGTGAGTGGGTGTAGAAGATGAATGACACTATTGTTAATGGTATAATGGACAGTGAAGAAGGCCACCTAAGATTTCCACAGGATCTAGATCAACTAGAAAAGTTGGCCAAGGAAGGGCAGATAGAATTTAACTCAAACGAGTGTAAAGTGTTGTTTTTTGATGAGTTAAACCAGGGCAGGACTTGCATGGAAGTACAACATACCAGCATAAATTTTATATTTTTTCTTTACATTTTTTTAACAGATGTGTGCAATTCCGACATTTGTCCATTCCGAGATATGATTGATTCTTCTGTCTGAATTATGGTCGTAAGCCGGGGAGTGCCTATAGTTACAATTACAACATTTAAAAGACATTCAGGCAGCTGCAAGGAAACAATAGATCGGAATCAGTGCCATGATTTTTTTTTTGTCACGAACAAGTCATGAAATTTAGGGTTTTGCTGCAGTGTCTTAGTGCAAACTTACCAATTATAACCATCCTACGATATTACTATAAAAATTAAATAACAATAACATAATAGTGCACTAAAAGTATGACACAGTGTCTTTGGTTCATTGACTTAGATGGATATGTGTCAAACCAAGGCAAATGGCACTAGGTCAGTGAGACAACTTGGTCTGCTGGACGAGCATGGGATAAGGGCCTGTTTCTATGCTGTAGAACTTCACCATGCTATCACGAAGAAGGCTCTGCTGCACTGATCGTCAGGGGGAGCGGAAATAGCGAGCGAATAGCTGTCACCATTGTGTTCCTACAGGTGGTGACAGTGTGGGATGGTGAGAGTTAAAATTCTCCCCATGAGAGCCGGGCTGAGACCTTGCGATCGAAGTTCTACACCGCAGGCAAGTGCTGGGAACAGAGCTCCTGGTGCTGACCTCCCCTGTGATCTTTCTCCGCTGGTGCATGTGTTGCCCGGAGGGTTTCCTGCCCCTTTGTGGGAAGAGCAAGGGACACTGAATCTCACTCCTTTGGTCTGCCATCTGCGTCGTATGGCTGCCTTTCTCTCCTTTTGTCTCTCCTCCTGCCATTTTCCCAACTTTTTCTCATTCCCTGTATCTACCTTGTAAGCTGCTGTTAATTTAATTCCATTTAATATTGAGAGAGATAACACAGTAACAGGCCCTTCTAGCCTACAAGCCTGTGTTGCCCATTTAGCCCATAAACCCTATACATTTTTGGAGGGTGGGAGGAAACCAAATCACCCAGAGGAAACTAAGGCAGATGGGGGAAAATGTACAGACTCCTGACAGACAGTATCTCACTCGAACCGGGGTTGCTAATGCTATAGTAGTGTTGTGCTAACCACTAAGTGCTCCTCTACAACCTCCCCAGCCCCTTGAACCAGACAGACAGGTTCACAACCAATGAGGAGAAACAAGTAACACTGGCAGCCAACGTGCTGGTGACATCTATTTTACTGAGTCCATGCAGATGAATAGACATGTGAAGCCATGTGGAATGAACCTGAAACTCATGCACGATCACTTGGGATTGAATTCCATGGGCACCTTGAGCAACTTTCGTTTTTCTTTATTTCAAAAATAAACTTTATCCAGAAATATATATGCAAGAAATATATAAACAGGTAGAATCATAGAACCATAAAACATTACAGCACAAAAACAGGCCTGTTGGCCCTTCTAGTCTCTTTTGAACTGGTCCAACCGAGCTGCACCCAGTCCGTAGCCCTCATTACCTATCCCATCCATGTTCCCGTACAAATTTTTCTTAAATGCTAAAATTGAGGCCACATTCGCCACTTCAGCTGGTAACTCATCCCACACTCCTAACACTCTCTGTGCGAGAAGAAATTCCTTTTAATATTCTCCCTAAACTTTTCCCCTTTCACCCTTAACACTTGTCCTCTGGTTTGTATCTCACCTAACCTCAGTGCTCAAAGCCGACTGGAATTTATTCTGTCTATGCCTCTCATAATTTTGTAAATCTCCATCAAATCTTCCCTTGTTCTTCTACATTCCAGGGAATAAAGTCCTAACTTATTTAATCTTTCCCTCCCTATAACTCAGTTCCTGAAGTTTAGCAACATCCTAATAAATCATCTCTGCACTCTTTCAATTTTATTGACATCTTTTCTGTAGTTATTTCAAAATTTCACACTATACTCCAAAATTTAATCGCCAATTTATACAACTTTACCATTTTTCTCTTTACATGCATAGAGTTTCCCAGACTATACCTCCAATGGTCTTATCGGCAGCTGCCTTGTGGGGTTGCAAGAAGGTTGAGAGGAGATTTGATCAGGAAGTTTAAGATCATGATTTATTGAGATAGGATACATTGAGGGAAGCTATTCCACTTGGTTCAACAAATGCTACTATCTTTACATTTCCTTTTGACCCTATAGGCCATTCAGCCCACTGTGCCAATTGCTTACAGAGCAATCGGCTTCCTCCTACCGATTTTCCCAGTAACCAATTCCCCCATATTCCCATCAATTTCCCCACCCACACAACACCAGGGGCAAATTACAGTGGCAAATTAATCGTCCAAACCCCCTCATGGATGGGATGAGGATGGAAATTGGAGGACCCACGTGAACACGAGTAAAATGTAAAAATTCGACCCAAAAAGAAGCTGAGGTCAAGATTGAATCACGGCCCTGCAATTTGGTTTGACCAATCAAAAATAAGTCTTCTCCCATGCATTGCCTTATCAGTTTTAATTCAATTGCATAAGTCAAACATGTAACCGGACTCTTCTTTCCTCTGGCATTGTTCATGTATGTCACCTGATCTGGGGAAACTCCAGACTGGTCGACACTTACTACCTTAGCAACACATGTCATGGGGCCCCTCTCTTAAGAGTATTTAACTCCCCCACAGAATTTTTCACAGAGCAGCAGGGCATATGTAGGCATTAATTAACATTGATCAGTGTAGAACAGGCAAACTCCTACTTCCACAGTCAGTGAGGCATCAGCTCAACTAGCTCTACCATTGAGCTGCTCACAGTGGAGGACCAAGAAGCCAGCAGAGAACAATGGGTTGAATGGCCTCCTTATTGCTTGTAACTGTGCTGTGATTCTCTAAGTATTTTGCACCTGCAGTCAGATTTATTCTGGTGCCATTTGGAACTGATTCTACTGAAGAAAGTAAAATAGTTTGAGATTTAGTGTGAATGTGGAATTTTGGCATTGTGTTGTCCCAATCTAGGATTGTGCCGCTTTGATTTATGATCGCTAATCTTCAACTTTGTTTAGTGGAAGGTGTTTTGAAATTTATTTCCTTTGTTATGATCTGTTTTATTGTCATTGGTCGTGCTTTGGAACTTTTACTTATGATCATTTTTCTAACTCTTTTATAACTTTTCTATTGTAAAATATTAATAAAAATATTTTAAAAAGAAAAGAAAATACTCTATAACAGCAGCCAAAGAGTTATCCTTACCCTGAGTGTAATTCTGAGCTCCATTAACAATTAATGAAAACTGGGGAGTGTGCAGAATTATAAATGTGCTTGACACATAATAAGTGTTAGCATGTTTGTGGCTTGTGAGAATGCTTTGATAAGACTATTGGAAATTTAGTGAACTGTGCATTGCGCAAGAAGAGGTGAAAGGTATAATACTTCCATATGGCTGAGGTCCACTAATTGCCATTGTTAAAATAAAAGTGGGAAAGAGAAACACTGCCTGGTGTGTAGTGGAGGAGCAGGAGGGAAGAGAGGTCTTGCTGCTGGTTGACCCGAGTCGTCGGGGGTCCACGCATGTCCAGGAGCCGCTGGAGTGTGTTACTGGCACCCATCACAGCGATTCGCATGGACGCTGATCAAAGAAAGCAGATCCTACCCCTGCTGCTTTTTGACCAGAAACGTTCCTTCCATGGAGGTCTGTGCTCAGGGCAAACTTCACAAGTCTCAGATTTGATTCAGGACTCAGTGGACTTGGTCTGTTTTCAAGTTCTGCTAAATTCTACTTGTGGCTTGACAAATACAGCATGCAGCTGATTGAGCATGTAAGCAACGTTGCAGTACATAAAACATGTTTTATACTCAAATAAACTCCTGCAATTCAAGACCCTGGTAATTCTTGGCATTAACTGACACAACAAGAAACCTATCTATCACTTGTCTATGAGACTTGGCATGCCATTTAAAAAAATGTAAGACAGGAATAGAATATAATGCAGAGGAATGATATTTTTTGCTAGAAGCTGACAAACCAGAATTGAGACAACAACCCTTCTAATGCGTTGACCTCCTGTCCTTTTGATTATTTCCAGTGATAAATTTAGATGATTTACTCTGGATTTGGTGTGACTGTCATTTGTCCCATCATCACTGAAACTCATTGCCCCACCCATCTGTTACAAAAGAAATCAAAAGCATAAAAATAGATTTAATTGATGGCCATATTCTCACATGCCAGCCACATCACTCAATCGGTTGGTAGCTCATCTGGTAATTGGCTCTATATTCGCCCTTAGCCCACGTAACCCAGCTAAGATCTAAAATTCATTATTTCTCCACCATGGGCGTAACGATTAGGCTTCAAACGCCCTCTAGAAGAGAAACTTCCATGTTTCCTCAGCTCTCTAAGAAATTATTTTTCATTTCCATCTCTAGTAGGTAATGCTTTATTTGAATCTATGACCCCCTTGTCCCACTACAGAGGAAACGTATACTCAACATCTTCCCAGTCAAAATTCATAAGGGTCTATTTTTGAATGAGATTACTTTCTATCTTCTGAACTTTAGCAAATAGAAACCCAATGTGCTTTGCCTGCCTTTATACTGTAAGGGTTTCACACTTTGAATCAACCTGTTGAGAGTACTTCTTACTCTCTCCGACGGAAGTTTATACATTGTTAGATAAGGAGACCAAAACCATTTACCAAAATTACCCAAGCTATGGCTCCACCAAAATCCTATGCAGTTGTGGCAAACTTCCTTACATTATTGATCTGCAGTCCCCTGTGTATTAAGGACCAAGGGAGAACTATCAACAAGTCTTAGTCCAACTTTCAGACCATTTACCTCTAAACTGCTGATTACCCCTGGAGCTTTCCTGAAGCTATTTTGCTGATGTCATTCTCGATTTGTTCTCCTTAAAATCTTTCATCATTACCTCCCCTAAACAAAGAAAGCATGTTTCTCTATCCTTGCAAACTTCTTCACAATTTCCAAACTCCATTCAGCTCCAAACTCCTTCAACATGTTGTTATCTTCCATTTGTTTTTCTGGAGGTTCTTGTATGAATCCTGCAGTCAAGAATTTTGTTCTGTCCACTACTGAGACATATCCCATTACACTAGACAATGTAGATTTTGGATCCTGGACATTTCTGGGTGTATTTTATGCAGATTGAGATACTGATCATGAAACTCGCCTTTAAAGTTTCCTATCACCTTCCATATTTTAGATATAACCTATTTTTGTGATTTCCTGTCATATTTTAAGTCTAAGCAAACAAAAACACGAAGTGCAACATGTCCCTGAAAATTCATTCTTTGCATTCACCCTTGGACCTGATCCCTGCTGATCTTAGTCAATGACGAACATGGTGAAAAGTTTCACCAGGACATTGTGACCAAGGAAAAGTGGTATCAGGGCAACTGGAATCATCATTGTTGGACATGAACATGAGAGGCATCAGATGCTGAGTACAAATGAAAATCAGTGGCAAAACACTTTTGGTTCAGTTGAACTAAAGCATCATTATACAATTAAACATGCTAAATTTAAAAAAAAAGTTAATTTAATGTTTCTCCAACTTCCTACATGATACAGCCAATCTGAAATTATCTTTGTGTCCAGCTTGAAGTTGTCTATTGTCATTCCCAATTTTTTTATTTCAAACCATTTGATAGAAATGTGTTGTCCAGTGTTATAATTGCAAAAGGCCTTTCAGGTGATTCTGGTGATTCTTTCTCCCCTTCTCCCTCCTCACCTTTCAACAGACTGGCACCACAAACACGTGGGTCAGTTCTGATCCATTCAGACGTACTGAGAGAAGCATCAGCAATTTCTCACTTTCCTACTCCTGCAGCTATTCCATATCCTCTGGAATCTCCCCCTGTCCCATCCTTGGCCAATCCAATTTCTCATTGGCCTGCTATCCCTCAAAGGAGATGCTGATTACATTTCGCTCTTTCTCGCCATCTCCTGCACTGATTGGCTCTAAGTTGCCAACAACCTCCAACAGAAATGGTACAGATAATTGAAATCATTGCCTCAAATTTCATTAAACACCAATTCACCCAGTGTTTTCAACCTGAATTTTACAAATCATCTCCATAGGAGCTTCAGCCACATATTTTTGTTGTCCCCAAGATCACTATTGTTAATAATACAGAGTTCAACAGCAGGATGAACTGATAAGGTTGGCCTTACATCAGCAAGCTCCAGCCTACCACATCCAGGATTACCTCTTAAAGCCATCCCTTAGGCTTGAGAATGACTTAATCCCATTCTGGTTTTGCGGGGTCTGAAACTACAGAGAGAATCACAGACACCCACAGATCAAGCAACAGATGTCCAATGGGACAGCTGGGTGCTGAAGAGGTCATTTTCTTGGAGGAAAAGGTAGCATAATCAGCATCAAAATAATGCAAACTATTTGAAAATTTACTGTAAACATGTCCAATAAAATGTAGAATCATTCAGGACAATCAACTGGTGGATAGAAACAATCTGAGTTTCTCTTCATGCTGAACATCTTTGAGGATACAGTATGAGTCCAAAAATCTGGACCACCTGAGAATCTGCACTCTCAAACTTTTTAAATTTAGCAGGCTTTTGCACGCGTGCGTGCGTGCGTGCGTGCGTGCGTGCGTGCGTGCGTGCGTGCGTGCGAGTGTGCATGTCTAAGCATGAACGGTGGCAACAAGCGACCACACTTAATACAGATAATCTTATCACAAAGAAATGAATTTGTATTTTTCTTTTACAATGTTGATTTTAAACGTAATTTCAAGCATTACACACTTTTTTGTAGTTAAAAAAATTGTTTACGTTTTTGTCAAGTGTTGACCTGATTCTTCTTTAAAACTCCTTGTTTTAATAAATGAAACTTGCTGTATTTGCTAATGAACATTTGTCAATGTTTACCTCTTCATCTCTCCTTTATTCCTCTTTAAATTTGAATTTTAAAAGTACCGCCCTAGAATCCAGAAAATCTGAAAATCTGGACTGAAAATAAAATAAAAGTGGGAAAGAGGAACACTGCCTGGTGTGTAGTGGAGGAGCAGGAGGGAAGAGAGGTTTTGCTGCTGGTTGACCCGAGTCGTCGGGGGTCCACGCATGTCCAGAAGCCGCTGGAGTGTGTTGCTGGCACCCATCACAGCGATTCGCATGGACGCTGATCAAAGAAAGCAGATCCTCCCCTGCTGCTTTTTGACCAGATCTGAAAATCTGAGAGCAGTCTGGATTTTGAGACTACCATTACAGGATTTGTCAGTCCTACAGGAGGTGTGAAACTGCTTGAGTTGGAGTTGGAGTTGGAGCTGGAAATATGCTCTCCCTGTTAACACATGCTGTTTACTGTTTGGCACACCATGGTTCTCTGGGCGACCTTGACTCCAATAACTGTTGGACTATAATTGCAGAAAAGCATTCTCACTTAAGCTTTGAAGGAGATGGAATGTGTGCCTCATCTGAACTTCCGCTTATGGCATGGGATTTGTAATTTATTGTTCAGAGATTTTGCTGCATACCCAGTCCATCTTTGTAGAATTGGGGGAATTCAAATGTAAACACTCTCAGCTGGGAGCAGTGCTTGAAGACTGTAGGATAGTGCACTGGACTTTTGTTAACTTTGCTCAAAGCCAGCATGGGTTACAGAATCAACTCTGCACTGTTGTTTCTTTTGCTACTGATTTAGCTGAAAGCCATTCCCTTCTGCGTACGCAGTGTCTCGAATTTTCTCCCAGTGTCTTAGTACAGTGACCTGAATTCTGCATTTATGCCAAAGTAAATATGAAGCAGTTTCCTCAGGTATCCTATCAAATGAGTGACATCCAGTGGCAGGTCTGGTGCATATCATATTAGAATCAGAATCAGAATTTATTGTCATGAACAAGTCATGAAATCTGGCAGCCTCATAGCACAAACATTCATGTCATAACCACCTGATGACAAAAAAATTAAAATAATAGTGCACGAAAAGTAAGGCCGTGTCTTTGGTTCATTGATTATTCAGGAATCTGATGGCAGTGGGGAAGAAGCCACTGAGTGCTCGTCTTTAGGCTCCTGTGCCTTTTTCCTGATGGTAGCAGAGTGAAGAAGGCACGGCCTGGGTAGTGGGAGACTTTAAGGATAGAGGCTGCTTTTCTATGTAGATGTCCTTGATGGAGTGAAGTCTGGTGCCTGTGATGCCTCGGGCCAAGTTAACAACCCTCTGGAGTTTATTCTCATCCTGAGAGTTGGTGCCTCCATACCAGGCAGTGATGCAACCAGCCAGAATGCTCTCCACAGTACACCTCTGGAAGTTTACGAGAGTCTTCGGTGACGCAAGGAACCTCCTTAAGATGCCTCAAAAAGTATAACAGTTGGCGAGCCGTCTTTGTGTTTGCATCAGCGTGGGGGCTCGAGGACAGATCCTCGGAGATGTTGACACCCAGGAATTTGAAGTTCTTGATCCTCTCCACTACTCAGCCGTCAATGAGGATGGGGTCGTGTTCCCCTGACTTCCTGCTGCAGTCATGACACAAGGATCCTTTTAAGGTCACATAATAATACATGAAAAATGTCATATACATGATTACTTCAACTTTTGTCTACTGAGAGGCAAACAAAGAATTGCCATGAACATTGACTAGTGTCCCTAACAATTTAGAGAAGGAGAAACAAAAGAGTATCCCTTCAGTATTCTTGAGTGTCCGTGGATTCGCCTTTAGCACTCTGTAGCTGCACAGACTCCTGTTCAAAATATTGGCAGCCTGAGCTCCACGTCTAAACCTCCGTTAAGATCAAGAACATTTTAGTGAATGAGGCCCTTTGTGACAGAATTGGACATTTTGGCGCCTTGCATTTTGGCGATGGACATTTTGGCAAAAAAAAGTTTTGTAGCCCTTCGGACATTTTGGCACCCACAGTTTAGCTCGGCAATCCTCGGCGTGGCGTCATTTCAGAAACATTTTGGGATTTATTGTTATACTTTGGTTCACGTTTGGCACTGGCCCAGCTCCCCGTCGCATTGCAGCACTCCCTAAACCCATGGCATTTCAGAAACTGCTGCTTAAACCCCTTGTGTTGCAGAAACTTACCCCCCCCCACCCCCAGAAAACTGCTTCTCCCAGTAAAAGTGACTGGCGGGGCAGAGTCAGCCAGTAGATGGTGAGTGGGGTGGTGGGGCAAAATGTCCAGCGCCGAACTGTGGGCACAGACTGTGAGGACCAAAATGTGGGTGCCAAAATATCCTAGAACCCCCTTCATGAACCCTTTATTGCCCTCAGCACCCTCTCGAATACAAGTTCTGTTACCTGGTTTCTGTGAGCCAGTCTCCAGTAGCCCACAGCATGTGTAGGTCCTTCGACTATAAATCACTGGCAGTCCGCAAGCAGCTTGGATCCAGTATGAGTCCTTCGACCACAAGTCACTGGCAGGCCACACCCTGTGTGGGTCCTTCAGCCACTGAGCCCCTTGATAGTTTGCTGCCGTGGCTACCTTCCTGTAGGGTCATCTCCCATGCTGCTGCTTCTCAACCATTTCTAGTGCCTTGTGCTGGTCTGCTGGGATCTGTATCCCCGCCAACACAGGAGGCACCATCTTGGACACAGACCTCCGTTTTTCCAGGATTTTCAAATAAAACAGCATCAAGTTCTGTAACAGGCTGCTTGAAAACAGTATGGAGCCATTGACAACACAACCGGGCAGTAGGGCCCTGCAGAGCAAAGCACCTCCACTCCCTGCTTGACTGGGTCCACACCAGCTCAGGCAGGGTTGCCATTTTTTTTTTATAGCTGCTGCCTTGTATAGAGTTTAATTATTAAATTATTTCTCAGGAAGTTGGAGTCCTGGACTGTTAATTAAATTCCTGAGAATCTGGGGAATTTAAATTCAAGTAATTAAATAATTGTGAAATTGAAGCCTCCATAGTGGTAATTATGAAACTGCTGGATTGTTGTCAAAAAAACCCATGTAGTTCACAAAATGTTTTCAAGTGAAAGGAATTGTTGTCCTTGCCTCATTCTGACTCCAGACCTAGCAGAAAGTTCAGGGACAATTAGCGATGAACAGTAGAATGTCAGCATTGCCGGCAATGTCCAAATCCGCCAAGTGAAGGCAGTAAATCTGTCGGTATGTACCATCATGGTCATGGAGTTAAGATTAATGTAATTTTACTGCCTGACACAGTTAGAATCTAGACATCGATTTTTCAATCAACTAAGCAGAATAATTTCAAAGAAAAAAAAATATTTAACATTGCTGCATGAGGTATCAAGTTCTTCATGAAAGAAATTCAACCACTACCAATAGATCCTAATCTTCTGGTCTCGGGTTAGGGATGTCAGGTAGGAAAAATGAACTGATATTCTGGTGGGACAATCCACAGGCTCCATGTTCCTATTTTGTATATTATTATGAACGAGTGATGTCATCATGTACTCTTGGGTGTTAATATTGAACATTTTGCTTAGTTTAATGAGACTTAGTTTAACATCGAAGTACTCGAGCTGACAGAGTCCGCAAGCATCGAATCCATGCTGCTGAAGACCCAACTGCACTGAGTGGGTCACGTCTCCAGAATGGAGGACCATCGCCTTCCCAAGATCGTGTTCTATGGCGAGTTCTCCACTGGCCACCGAGACAGAGGTGCACCAAAGAAGAGGTACAAGGACTGCTTAGAGAAATCTCTTGGTGCCTGCCCCATTGACCACCGCCAGTGGGCTGATCTCGCCTCCAACCGTGCATCTTGGCGCCTCACAGTTCGGTGGGCAGCAACCTCCTTTGAAGAAGACCGCAGAGCCCACCTCACTGACAAAAGACAAAGGAGGAAAAACCCAACACCCAACCCCAACCAACCAATTTTTCCTTGCAACCGCTGCAACTGTGCCTGCCTGTCCCGCATCAGACTTGTCAATCACCAACGAGCCTGCAGCAGATGTGGACATACCCCTCCATAAATCTTTGTCCGCGAAGCCAAGCCAAAGAAAGAATGAGACTGATAACTTGAGGAGGTCGACTCACAGTCAGACTTTGGCTTGGCTTCGCGGACGAAGATTTATGGAGGGGTAATGTCCACGTCAGCTGCAGGCTCATTTGTGGCTGAGGGCAAATGGACATCTTCTGTTGCATTCGTAGAAGAATCTATTGTTTTCACGTTGGCATCATCAGTCACCTCAGGGCCCTCGGGACTGGACTGTAGGAAAATGTCTTTGATTCCAAAGGGATAAAGAGGAAGATGATGAAGAAAAGGAGAAGGAGAGGAAAGAATGCAGAAGAAGAGGAACAAATAAATACCTCTGAAGTGTCTGCATAGAAATAACGTGCCAATTTCGCATCTCGTGACCAGCAAGTCCAAATTTTCACGTTCAAAAAAAAAACCCAGCATTTTTTAAACAATAATCAAAGTTATAGAGTCAAACACCATGAAAGAGGCTCTGAAACTAAACTCACCCATGTTGACTAAGTTGGCATTCTGGTCTTGTCCCATTTGCCAGGACACAGTTTATATCCTTCCCAAACCTATTCTGGCAGTCAACAACCCCTTTCTCAGTGACAGACTTCCTCGTGACAAGCATGGGCACAATTAGGAACATGGAAACTAGACAAATCACACTTCCTTTGGCATTTGACCTTTACAGCAAAAAAACAGAAAAGAAACCAAACAACAAACAGCCGAGTGATATACAAATGCACTGTGCTGTGGAATTTCCTTGAGCTTATTTTTAGATAATGCTGAATAATCTGTATATGCCCTTTATACGCAGAAGCCTCAAACCCCAAGTTGAGGTTTAACCGCACAAATAATACTGCAAGGCTCCCATTCATTTCTCAAATGTATAGTTTCAAATCAGCTGGTTGTTCAATGGAATGGATTGAAAAGAACTGTTGTTTTAAAGAAGTGGCACTTAGCATCAATATAGCAGTCTGGTTTTACATCTTAATTTTATTGCAGAAAAGGGTTTGATGTGCAGATATAAAGAAAGAAAAGATAAAATAGTTTTCTGTCATCATTCGAGTGATTAGGAATGTGATACTCTATGGGTTGTGGTAAGATCTGAAACCTTTTTATTGTTAAAATGCTTGTTGCTTGAAACAAGAGAGAGGGATGATTTAAGTCTGCTATTATTTGGATTAAGACAAGAACAAAATAGTTACGATTCTCATCTTAATCTCTTTTTTTTAAATGATCTCAACTATCCATTTAAAGCTGCAAACATCTCTTTAAATTATTAATTATTATTTCTAATTATTGATCAAGATCACTTGATTAACCTTTGGGAGCTGTATCCTTTGGCACTCATGAACCAGAAAGTGGTAAATCTCCAGGAAGATTAGGTAGCACTAGATTACTTCAAGGTGTTGATGCAGCTGTATAAAACATTGGTGAGGGCACATTGAAAGTAGTGTGTGCATTTCTGGATGCCACTTTACAGGACGGTTTTGGAGAGGTTTGCCAGAGTATTGTCTGGACTCAAGAATATTAGCTTCATAAATTTTGGTTGTTTTCTCTGGAGTGTCAGAATGAAAACCAAATAGGTTTTATGAGAGGCCATAGAAAGGGTAGATAGTCAACCATTTTCTCAAGGCAAAAATGTCAAATACTAGAAAGTTTAAAGATGTGCAAAAGAATTATTTTATGTAGAGAGTAGTAAGTGCCTTGTATGTGCTTCCAGGATTAGTGGTGGAACCAGATACAACTAGGACATTTAAAAAAAGCATTTAGTCTAGCACTTTTATATAAAGGGTCACGTACAGGCAGATGGAATGTGTTAGTTTGGCAACATGGTTAGTATAGATATAATGGGCCAAAGGACCTGCACTGTTATCTTCCAAATGCCAGTGTTGATTTTGTCCAATGGGAATCACTATCACTGCAATGTACTTGATGGAGCTGAAAATATGTCTTTAGCAGAAAAGAAAAGGTACTTGATATACTCTGTTAACATTTCTGCTAAACCTTTATTAGTTAATCTGAAAATCCAGGTAGGAATATTCCTTTAATTGGAAACAAATACGGGGTAAATTGCACAAAGCCCCCACCCTACCTGCCCCAACCCAACTGCTCCTCGCCAAAACAAGGAGATTAAAGCACTTTAATTGAATGGTGATCTTCTCTTCTATTTACCTGCCTTGTCTTTGCCTTTCATTACTTCATCACTTTGCTTGTAAAAAAAATCTCTATTTTTTTTTACTGTGACTACATTTGGTAAGAATATTAGTATTACTTTTAATCTGGTAGTAAAAAGCTTTGAGCAGAGTCTATATCTGATCACACATTCACTGTGCATGGATAACCTCTGCTGTTTTGATATTAGATGCACAGTGAACTCTCAGTTACTATCGGCAGACAATGGAAATCTCTCTGCACAGGTCGCAGATTTACATTCCACCACTGCTATCAGGTTCTCCTTGTGAAGTAGGGGGTTTGCATTCTGCTGAACATTAGCCAGCTTTCAACCTTTTGGTTCTTTGGAAAATCCTTTAACATTCTCAAATTTCTATGCGTCAGGTGTCTTTATTTTTCATTGTTCAGCTTGATAAAGGTTAAACTAAAATTGAGCTTTTAGAAGTTCTCAACATGATTGACATACATCTATAATAAATAGCTTTAGGTTATATTTTTGAAATTCTACACTGGAAATTTTTATTTAACATCAACTCTTTAATGTGTTCCATTCTCATTGTGTTGTGCACAGATGAGAAGTTGTGCTAATTAAGCAAAATTGAAAATATGTTCCCAGATTTTTATGCACTTTCATTGACTCCAAATCTGGTTTACTAGCAAACGGTCATGGGGTGATGTGGATTGTGAAATCAAAAAGATATTGTACCTGTCACATGTATTAATAAGTGGAATGGAACACACTGAACAAATCATACACAGCACAGAAATAGGCCCTTCAGCCAAATGTATCCATACTAGCTAAGTTGGTTGCCTGAGCTAGTCCAATTTGCCTGTGGTTGGCCCTTATCTCTCTGAGCCTATCTAAATGTCCTTTAAACATTGTAATTGTCGACCTCCAGCATGTGAAGAATTTGTCCCTCATGTCTTTACCCTCTAATTTTAATCTCCTCTATCTCCTGGGAAAAGATAATCTGACCATTCACCATGACTATAAAGTCACTCCTCACCCTCCTACATTGCAGGATAAAAGGCTATACAGTCCTGTCCCAGTAACATGCTTGTCAATCTTTTCTGCACACTTCCCAGCTGAATTCATCCTTCCTGTAGCTAGGTGACCAGAACTGCGAAAAATACTCTAATTGTGGTCTCCACGATGTGTTCGACAGTCATGTCCCAACTCTTGTTCTCAGTGCCCTGATCAATGAAAGCATAGCATAGCAAATACCTTCTTCATCACCCTGTCTACCTGCATTTGCACTTTCAGGAAAGAAAAATTGCTTGTATCCCCTGGGTTGCACTGTTCCACGACATTCTCCAGGCCCCTGTAAATCCTGCCCTGAAAAAAAGGAGATTTTGGAACAACTAGTTTAAAAAAAAGCTATTAAATTGGAGGTGAATCTATCACTCATCATGTAAATATCAGAAGATATCATGCTTGAAAGAACAAATGGTGATGTTTGGATGTCAGAGACTGGATAAGAATGGAAAAGACCACAGAATACGTACTCAGCCTGAGATGATCTTGAAATTGAGCATGCAAAATGACAGACAAGTGGTGTCTCATTGACAATGAAAGGTAACAGTTTTAGAGAGAGGTGAATCCAGATCTTGAAATAGCATACCCCAGGTGGGAGGAATATGAAATTGAAGTGACAGTCATGGTTTCAAGTGTGATCACTTGTGCTGATTTCATTTTAACACTTGGAAGCATGCATTAAACCCATTTAATCCTGTTTTACTTGCTATCTGATGTTTGCTGCAACAGACATCAATGAGTTTGGAAGAAAAGAGCAACATGGAAGCACTATCATTTCACAAAATCAGAAGATCGCAAGATATAGGAGCAGAAGTAGGCCAATCAGTCCATTGAGTCTGCTCTGCCAGTCTATCATGAGCTGATCCATCTTCCACTCAGCCCCACTCGCTGGCCTTCTCCCCATAACCCTTGATGCCCTGACTAATCAAATACCTGTCAATGACCTCGCTTCCACAGCCACCTGTGGCAGCAAGTTCCACAGGCCCAGGACTCTCTGGCTAAATAAATTTCTCCACCTCTCTCTTTTAAATTGATGCCTTTTTTTATCCTGAAGTTATGCCCTCTTGTCCAAGAATCCCCTACCCTGAGAAACATCCTTGCCACATCTTCTCTGTCCAGGCCGTTCAGCATTCAAAATGCCTCTCTGAGGTCCTGTCTCATCTCTCTGTTCTCCAATGAGTACAGTCCAGGCCTTTTATCTACATAGTGCATGCAATTAAGGATGGATATCCATTTTTTACCCCTTTGTGTGCTGTGATAGACTCCATCCTTACCTTGGACAATAGAAAGCTTTGTTCCTGCACATATATAACATTTATTTGATTGCTTGCAACATATTCAGAATTAATATTATACAGCTTCTTGAATTCTGTTTGTAACAAATGACTAACTTTAATATTGGGGCACACATATCACATGGGTCGCAGGGTTGGGGTAGCCGTTGGTGCAACACCTTTAAAGAGCCAGCGATCAGGACCGGACCGGGGTCGAATCCTGTGGTGTCTGTAAGGAACTTGTACGTTCTCCCTGTGTCTGCTTGGGTTTTCTCTGGGGGTTCCAGTTTCCTCCCATCATTCAAAATGTACAGGAGGATCTAGGTTAACAGGGTGTAAATTGGACAGCATAGACACGTGGGCTGAAATGGCCTGTTACCACTGTCAAAAAAATCTAAAAAGTTATGTAACACTGGTTGGTGATCAGTATTCTGCACTCAAAGTTTGTGAACATTTGATCTTTAGAAATATATCACAATTTGATCTTTAGAAATATATCACAATCAATAAGAATTCTCCTTCCCTTCCCTCTCCTCTGTAACTCAGCCTGTAGAGAGTCATCCTGGGAGTCTTTCTCAATGAGATTAGTCACCTGAAAAGGGAATTGTTCTGAGTTGTGCATTTCCATCAGCCAGCACCTTAGTTTGAACTTCCCTATCTTTATACAGTGTTCAGAAATCTTATGGTTCCCCATTATTCTCTTACTAACACACAGCCGCATCGATCTAACAATGGTCGAAACCCACCATTCTCCCACAGCAATGGTCGAATCACAACAGCTCAGCACTAGTTGACACTGGGTCAGACTCATTGCGCATTAAGCACTGATTTTAATGTGCCCCTGAGGGGTTGGGGATTGGTGGGGGTAGGGACCATAAACAAATCCCAAAGTCCTTCATTTAAAATTAGCAGTATTTCTCTTATAATAAGGATGAAACAAAAATTGTGGAAAGTGTTGCCATTTGAGCTAGTATCAAGATTTGGACTCCAACGTAAAGGCTAAGCAGTGTCAAATCCTTTGTAGAATTATTAAAATAAGCGATAGAGTTCTGAGGTCTGATATAAATATGAAACAATGTCTTTAATGAACCAAATCTGGTACAGGGCCAGCTATTGCTGGACTGGGAAAAGTCCAGTTTTAAATAAGTTTGAAAAAGATTTCCAAACACATCATTCATTGTTATGGCACAGATTAGCTGCTTGATTTGAAGAATGAAGTATCTTTAAAATACTAAACTATTCCTTTCCTAAATTAGGATCCTAGCTTATTCCTGTTTGCCATGGTGAACAGGTCAGGCTTAATATTCAGAGCTTTGCAATTACACGATAAGAAATCTATGTTTTCCATCCAATAACCAAGAGGGACACGTTTTGCATGTTGAACGATTCAAGGTATAAATTTATGACACCTGGCAGAAATTTCCCAGGCCACAGCCACAAAAAGGGCCTCACACATAGCAGATAATTGTTGCAAAATTGCAATGTTCTGCGCATGATTTTCTGTACATTCATGTCAAGGGAGAGGTTAAATTGTAGACAACACACCCTAACAATTTCCCCCCTCAAACAAGTGCCTCCTGCATGTGAGGCCTCATTCAATTTATAAGAGAAGAGGAATAGGTGAGGGTTTGGAATGTCGAGACAGTGAGTCTCAACACCTAATTAGCCCAAGGCGCACTACTGCAAATTTATTCAGTAAGATTAGAAATTGGCTCAGTGAAAGCTTTGCCTCCCAAGATGAATTAGAATATTTTAACATTAAATGCTTATGTTACGTAATATGTCTGTTTTAGAGCCTTGTTGATTTGTGTTTGAATTAGTTCACCTGGTTTTGTCGTGTGATTAATAAGGAAAACAATTAATGATTCCCCTAAGATGATAATTATTCAAGTTTGGATTTGGTTTAACTTGTTTTGATCACTTACCTGAGAAGAAAATATGGCATTGTGTACTTCCAATAATTTAATGTCAAAAATTGAACAGCATTCTTGGTTTGGTGGAACCAAGTGACATCCTTTATTCTCAAAACTTGACAATTTTGCTTTGCAAATGTCACATTGGACATTGAACCCTTGTGGTTATGGACATTTGGCTCCTTATCTCTCTTTATACAATATTCAGTCGTGGAAGTGAATATTAGAGCTCATTGTCAGTGGATCCCGATGTCTGGCCAGTGACCCATTGGCAACCTGCATTTCCTGAGCTCAGAATAGAGCACCAAATTGTATCAGCTTCTATTCAGTGCATCTGCTGAGGCTATCATTGAGTTCTACACCATGCAAAAAGGCCTTTCGCCCCAATATATTTATCCATGCTGTTTAAGCCTTTGGCTGTAAATGGTCCATATCTCTCTTAACCTTTCCTATACAAAGCTGTGTCCTAATCTGGACTCTATCCATTGCTGATCCTGTTCATGATGTCAAGAATATCAAGCCTACTGAGAGCCTTGCATTAATATTTCTTGCATACCGAGTGTTTGCTGCAGTCACCGCCTGACATCCTACGAAAAGAGAGCTCTTTAATGCTCAGTTTCTAAGTGTTATTCTCTAACTAATTTGCAACAAGGTGACTTTTTGAATGGAATTAGTTTGACCCCTTCACTTTAATTTTGAGAAGCAGCACAGTGACAAGTCTTTCCGGCCCACGAGCCCACACCCATGTGACCAATTAACCTCCTAACCCTGGACGTTCTTGAAACGTGGGAGGAATCCATGCTCTTCTTTAAACAAGTTTTTCTGTGCAGATGGAATCCAAATATAATTTGTGTTTGGTGGAATTAAACAGTTTTGTAAATTGTTTAGCCACTGAAATGAAACTTGACTCTCTATGATTTGGTATTCGTCTTGTTTGCCTGCAGAGCCTGTTATCGTTTCTCCTGGGGAATAAAAGCACAAAGGTTATTGCCATGGTACAGAGCTACTTTGGGAGTCCTATAGTGACTTTGACAAGCTGGTATAATGGCTTGTTCAAGTAAAACTTTGGAGTGTGTTTTTAAAAAATATTTAGACATACAACACGGAATCAGGTTCTTCCGGCCCATGAACCTGTGGATGCCAAGTGCACCAATTAGATTTTCAGATTTCAGTTTATTGTTAGATATCACATGCAACCCTGAGATTCTTTTGTCTTTGAGCGAGGCAGAATTACCAGTTATTGATAGAGAAAAATAACTGTACTCAATGTACACATGTAAAAAAAACAGTGCAAAACAGAAAGAAAGAAAGAAAATCAATAAAATGCAAAAGTAAGAGTCCTTAAATGAGTCCCTGATTGAGTTTGTCTTTGAGGAATCTGGTGGTGGAGGGGTAGCAGTTGTTTCTGAATGTGTTGATGAGAGCCTCTTTCCTGATGGAAGCAACCTGAACAGAGCATGTGCTGAGCGATGTGGATCCTTGATGATTGCTGCTGCTCTCTGATGGCAGTGTTCCCTGTAGATGTGCTTGGAGGTGGGTGGGGGGGGGGGGGGGGGTGGGGGGGGGGGAGTTTTTGCCTGTGATTTCCTGGGCTGTGTCCACAACCTTTTGCATTTTCTTGGTAAATAAATTGAAAAGTAAACCTCTTTGAAAAATGAATTTAATGATCATAAAAATCTCCAACTTTTTCCTTAGAGTTTATGGCGATTTCTGAATTCCTCGATTACATTGAGTCCTTAGAGGCTATGTTGATCTCCATTTCATTGAACCTCTTTCCATTTGTGTGGCCTATAACTATTGTCATGTAGCAAAAGAAGAGAAATGGTCCTTTGGTCACTAGTGTTGACATTGAGACCTAACATGCGTATTCTCTCATCCACTCGGTGCTAAAATCCAAAGGCACAATTCTGCCCAGAAATGAGAAGCATGCATATCTGCACCTTTGTTTAATTACATTGTTATAAATGAATCATTGTTTCTAAATGAGAATGCTCTTGTATTCAAGTTATAAATGCAACAAAATTTAAATATTATTTTTAACCTGTTTCTCCATGCAAGGAAATATGTCAGCGTTAAATTCAGTTTGAAGTACATCACTGCATAATGATTTGCCCAGTTTGGTATCTTGAAGAACATCTGTAATTGAATTATGTGTAAGCTTTTCTTATTTATTCTGGGCACAATACTGACAACGAAACATTACAAGTCCATTAGCCAAAGAATGAAATTGTTCTGAATGGAACATGAAAAATAAATAATATTCAGCGTGCTCGACAGGTCTATCTGATTTATGCAGACATTTGAAATGCCAACATATATACAAGGAATTGAACAAATAATGCTTTGTAGTGTTTGCCTGTACTGATAAGTCATCACCTAGAGCTCAGTTTTCTGCATATTAATTCCGTTGTATCATAGCAGTTTCCGACCAATATTCTGACAAAAGTGGTTTAGATTTGCATGTTGCCTTTGGGGAAATATCTTATTGAGAAATTGATTTTCTTTCTTTTGGTTAAATTATCTTTTCAAAAGGTGAATAATAAAATGTGCAAACTTTGGAGAGAACTGTTAAATCGTTTGAGATTCATATTTAACTTCCTTTTTATTTGCAAGCTTAAATGTTTGAACTTTGATGGTGAGAATTGAGACAATGAACTTAAGCATTCTAGATTTTTTTGTTTTGCTTCCATACATATCCGTTCCAATGTATATGGAAGCGTGATCTGAAAATTAACTATGTGCAAGGTAACCACATATGTGAAGACTCGTTGCATTTATTTTGTGCCTGATTATAATTAGAAAGTTCATCTGGATTGAACAAAACTTTACATGGTAACCCACCTGGGGAAACTTTATGCATGAGAATGAAAAACAATAAAATGTTAATTACAAAAAATATTTGGATCATGAACCATGGACATTTGATAACACTGGCAGAGAATGAAGTAACCTTTGGTCTTGTACTGCAAGTATGTTTCCTCTCAAATTATAAATCTTAATTTAAGAAGCTTTAGATTTTTCAAAACCTGGATCAGAATATCGAGGGGGAAAAAAAACTGTTGTTCCACTGTTTAAAGAATAGAAATAGCCATATCAGAATGACAGATGTCTGAGAGTATGTTACAAGGTTGTAATACACTTGAGGGGTCTAGGTGGTTCTATTAAGCATGAGTCTGAAGGTCAAGCAGTTTATTGCTATTTGAAGCCTGAGGCACTGTTTGATGCAATTATTTTGCTCGCTTATGACTTAAGCCAGACTACACTGTGTAAAGATATTAAAAATAATAAATGAGTAAAAGACTTCCATATTGCAATGGTTGAGGGTCCCTTTCTTGAACTCAGCAGCAGTAACAACATTAAAGATGTTTGGCAAAGCTTACACGGAGTGTGTGGCTGAATTCCCAGCATAGCCATAATTCCCACAGAGGATACACTATTTATCCAAGTCCCAAGCTGGCTGATTAATGCAAGAGCTATTGAATTTAAATGTGTTGCAGCACCAGGACTGATTGTCAGATGAATATCATGTTTTCTGGGGCTTGCCTTTGTTTCCAATTTGACGTGCTCCATGATCAAGGAGTTTCAGAGTTAGGTCTGGGCTTCAGAGAAAGTGGTGCAAGCGCACATCTCAGTTTGAAGACAAAATGGAGCTTCATCCCATTACAAGGAACATCTGTGTTGATTCATCACAATTATATGTCACGATGTGAGATGTATGAATGGGGTGATTTGCAGTGGAGAAAGTCAACTAATCCTAAGGCCAATACCTGATCAATCTGGCCTCCAGAAAATTTGCAATGTATTTGATCAGAATCATGATGGTTCACACAGCTCGCACAGAAATCAAGACCGAACGTGCTGCACTCTCGTCTGCAATGTCACTGCCATGTCACACTAGGCCTCTGGCACCTTGAGATTGCCTCATGGAAACTGGATATCATTTTGCGAGGATTGGAGGGCTCCGGGAAAAAAAAACCTCAAATTTGTTTTTACATTTTCCTGATCAAATCGGAGGTTTGGAAACAGGTGCTCCGATTCACTGCTGGAATGGATGGGAGGCCACATGGCTTCAGATGCTACAGGAGCTCAGGAGGAAAATTCACGGATGCTGGGTCTCTGAATGGACTCTCTTTTGCCTTTCTTATTGGTGGAGGTGCTGGGCTAGTGGAGGCACCAAGCAAAAGTTAACATATTTTGTGTGTTTATGTTCATGATAATAAAGGAACCTTGGCATTTCAAGAAATTCCAGGAAGATTGCAACAATGTTCTGAAAACTGAGGAAAGGCCTTGAGATCTTCTCAACTCTACATAAGTAAAATCATATTTCCAATAGTTAAATATCATGGTCTATCTATTTGGTGCAGACTGTGATAGACTGCAGAGTAGTGGGATGAGCTATTGCATGAGTTACTTTGGTCAATTTGCCCTTATAATCAGAATCCAAGATAGGGAAAGGTTCGTGTTTCAGTTTAGCCCTTTGACATCCCTGATGATATAGTTATCTCTCAAATCAAGCAATGCATTAGTCAGCAGATTAGGCATTGTGTGTTGTAAGAGATTCAGGTCTGAAACCTCGACAGATCAGCACGTTGATGACTTGAAATCTTAGACAGACGCCACCTGCCCTGCTGAACATTGCCAGCATTCTCTGCTTTTGTTTCAGATTTCCAGCATCTGCAGGTTATTTTTTTTCCTCAATATTCAAGCAACATGCCAGACTTAAGTGCTGAGAGAAAGCCAAAAAATGCCTGCTGGTTCCTCCGTTAAATTTCTTTTAGAGCTCATAATTTTACAAGTGATTCAGCTACATTGCCCTCAAACCCCAAACAATTTTAAAGCTCGCTTTTTGATTTCCTGCCTAAATCTGAACAAGGGGATTTTCAGTCTATGTACTGCGTTGTGGGCAGATAGATCAACCATTTCTGGATTGCAGTCACTGCCAATGTCATAGAGCAAGCTTGATTCCTCCATGCTAACTGGATGCCTTTCTATGCCAATCCCATTTCCTGCATTTAGCCTTTATCTCTCTTTTATTTTCCTATCCATGTGCCTGCCCAAATGATTTTTAAATCAGATGATTGTTCCTAACCTTACCATCTTCTCTGGCAGCTCATTCCATGTACCCACAACACCCTGTGTGCATAAACATGCTCCTCATGTCCCTTTTAAATCTTCCCTCTTTCAGCTTAAACCTCTGGTTTTAGATTCCCTTGAAGAAGAGAATGCAACCACCTTCCCTATCTATGCCCTTCATTATCGCAGAAGCCTCGACAAAGTCAATCTCCTGTGCTCCAATGAGAAAGTAAAACCGACAATAACCGAGCTTGAAGTTAGATTCGGGAGTGTGCTGTACTCTGGTTTAAATATCATTGAACAGTGGAGGAAAATATATGGGATAGCCAGGTATCTGCTGGGACTGCAACAATTGTAGCATTTCAGAATTAAGTCTTCCAATCCTGTGGGCAGGTCAGAAAAGTGACATGACCCTGGTGACTTCTGCATTGAATTTGAGAGTGGGGAACCTTGGAAGAGGGTCATCATTCAATAACAGCAGGTTTAAGTGCAGTTTTTGAACTTGGCTCTGGGCTCAAGGTTCCTTCAGTCTAAGTGAAATGCAAATGAAAGCAAAAGAACGCTGGACGAGCAAAAAAAAAAAACCATCCACGGGAGGAACTCAGAAAATCCAGCAACATCAATGAGAGATAAGGAATGGCCAACATTTTGAGTTGGAACCCTCGAGAACCTCTTGTTCCAATAAATCTTGATGTTCGGACCTGAAATGGTGACCATACTTTTTCTCTCACTGATGCCTGCTGAAGTTGCTGAATCCCTCCAGTAGATTGTTTGTTGCTTCAGATTCCAGCATTTGCAGTCTCTTATGTCTCTAGCATAAGATAAGGGTTGAGGGTCCAGCAATTCCAGGTGATTGTATGAAGGCTTTCTTCTCAGGAGTTTTGTTGGTTCTCAACAAAGAAGTTTAGAACTGATCTTGTCAAACTTGTTTTTTTTTCAAAACTTTAGGGTTGTCTGATTCTTCACTGGATTAGAAGTGAACGTAATCACCCTGCACGAATTTCGAGCTATCAGAATGATTTCTAATGAAGGTCAACAAGGAGTCTGCGGATGCTGGAGAGCCAGAACAACACACAAAAGTGCTGGAAGAACTCTGCAGCATCCATGGAGAGCATAGGTAGTTGGTGTTTTGGGTCTGAACCCTTCATCAGGGACAGTCAACGCAACTCCTTTACAGCGCCGACGATCGGGACCGGGGTTCGAATCCCATGCTATCTGTAAGGAAGTGGCACATTCTCTCTGCGTCTGTATGGGTTTTCCCCGGGGGGGACTTCGGTTTACTCCCACTGTTCGAAATGTACCGGGGGAATGTCAGTTAATTCGGTGTAAATTGGGCAGCACGGACTTGTGGGCTGAAATGTATGTCTGTGTCTAAATTCCTGTCGAAGAGCCGAGAGCCGGAATGTCGACTGCCTATGCTTTCCATGGGTGCTGCATGCCCTGCTGAGTTCCACCAGCTCTTCCGGGTATTGTTATTATTTCTACTAAAATGCTTGTGGCTCCAAGGAAACAGCTGCCCTTTCCCTCTCTTGCATCTAATGTCCATCAAATTCCGTAAAGTGCCTCTTTATGGTGGACTAGAATACGAGCTGTCCTTATTTTTCTCATGCTTGCCCATCTTAATTGGTCAGGAATCAAAATAATGAAGGCATTTTATTGCTGAAAATGTCCAATTTCTCAGCTATCGGAGATATTCTGTTCTCTCTGCGTCTCTGAGTTAAAAGGAAGGTTTGCCTATGGCTACTGTCATCCACAACAACGTCCCAAAGCACCTTAGATGCAATTAAGTATATTTGTGAAGGGCAGCTCGTGTTATCGTGTAAGAGCGTAACAGCCCATTTGTGCAGAGCAAAGCTCTCACCATCTTCAAGGGTCCACGATTCACATACAAGAATTAGTTTCATTTTAATGACTTGACAATTAAAAAGTGAGTGGTAAAAACAGAATACTTGGTGAGGCTACTGTCAGACCATTAATCTTAACTATTGCTATCGAGGAAAAATAAGAAAATGTGTACAGATTGTTGAAAAGGACAGATTTCTGTGCTTATTAGGAGACAGATTTTGTGAAACAAATCTCAGAATATCTATCCTTGTGACGTTGATTGAGGGAAAAAGTTTTGGACAGCAGCAGGGTTGTATGGGATGCCATGCATGCACTCTGACAATGAATCTGAAATCTGTAAATAAGATCTCCTACTTATATTGGGTGTGGAGGGTAGTTTGCAAATTCCTCTTATTATTAGGTTTCTTCTTGAATTCCACGAGTGGTTTTAAAATGCAGGCCTTAATAATTTCCTTTCGCTTGGAACAAGTCTAAATGATTTAAATAGATATTTAGTTTGGTTAACCAGAATCATATCCCCAGCTCAGAGAAAGTCAATAAAAGATCACTCTCTATTGTTTGTTTATTTATTTAACAGGGAAGTCTGCACGCAGTGACTCAATTCGGCCTGCATATTCTTAGGAAGAATATGCATTTTTTTAAAAAGTGTAGACGCTTCTTCCAATTCTGCCCGTCTGTCCTCGAATGACATTACGATTGACAGGTTGGACTGCAAACAACAGAGAAATAAAGAAGCAGACACTTTAAATTAAATTCAGCAGACTTTCTGCTTTAATATCTGAGAAACAAATCGATTTAAATCAGGACTGCCAGTATGAAAAGAGGTTGGGGTCCAATTAGTTCCCACCCAGATATATTTTCAATTTTTGGCACAGTGGAGGAAAGGATATGGAATATTTATAAAGAGAACAAACTCAGAAGCAACAGTGTATGTAAGGAACTATGTCAACTTTCTTAGCTTGGATATACAATATTATTTGAGTGTTCCACATCCATGCCATTTAGATTAAATTTGAGTGGGCACCAAGGCTTCATGAGCTGATATTGGGCAAAAACAACAAAAGTTGATCACAGGAAACAGAAACTTAAATCTACTTGTTAATTTTGTTCAAGGGAGAGGAGGATTACTCTTGGTTTTGTAGGTTTTTTTTTCCACGAGCTGGATAATGTGTCTGCCGGTGTAAAATGTAAAATGTTGCTGGTCACTTCAGAATTCAAGTACAGTGCAGTGCAACGTGGCAAACATGCCTCTGTTTCGTGCACCCTGTTGAATGCATTGTAGAGAATGCATAGTACCTTGTGAGAGAGGGGACAAATAGAGAGTTTTCAAAAATAAGTCAAAATTTATTCAATTTAATGGCAGTCTTTGAGGGAAGGTAAACTGGATTTTCAGTGTATTGTTATGAATGTAAAGTCAGTTGATGTTCCCCAAGATATCACAGCTGTAGGTTTCATTGTGAAGGAGCGTTGAGTGTTCTCAGTCCTCTATGCTGCACTTGGGATGGCATCTGTAACATAGAAAAGCAAAACACGCACCTTAAACTAACTAACTGGGCTACTAAATGATGTATTTTATTTTTGAAATCTTCAACAACACCCTTTGGTCTTTTGTCATACTTTGACACTGGGTTGTTATCGAATCAACAATGATAATATGAACACAGTTTTTAATGATTTTTTTTCAATGCTTTGATGGAATTGTTTTTGATTCTTGTCATGTTGGTTTGGATGTGCTGGCTAACCTTTCAACATCTTTCAGTCTTTATCTGACTAAAGTCCTGAAAACTGTGTTATCTGGCAACAGGAGCTGTTAACAAGCAGCCTTTCACCATTTATAGAATTATTTAAAATTCCATAGTGGGACTGGTACAATGGCAGCACATGAGGCAGTTGGTGTGATAGACCATAGAACACCACAGTGCTATACAGGCCCTTTGGCCCTCGATGTTGTGCCGACCCATATATTCCTGCCAAATAAAAGTACTAACCCTTCATACTTGGTAACACTCTATTTTTCTTTCATACACGTGTAAGTCTCTTAAATCCCTCTAATGTTTCCGCCTCCACCAGCATTCCAGACACACTCAACTCACTCTTTAAAAAACTTACCCCTGACGTCTCGCCTAAACTTTCCTCCCTTTTGTATGGATGTCCTCTGGTGTTGGCTATTCCCGCCCTGGGAAAAAGGCATTGGCTGGCAATCTTATCGATGCCTCTCAGAATCGTGCAGATCTCTATTAAGTCTTCTCTCATCCTTCTTCGCTCCAAAGAGAAAAGCCCTAGCTCTGTAACCTTGCTTCAAAAGATATGTTTTCCAATCCAGGCAAATCTCCTATGCATCCTCTCCATAGCTTCCACATCCTTCTTATGATGAGGTGACCAGAACTGAACACAATACTCTTAAGTGTGGTCTCACCAGAGATTTGACGAGTTGCAACATGACCTTTCGACACCAGGGCACCAGAAAATGGGTAGACCATCCCCCTTCTGAGAAGGAGAAGCAGAGAGATGACCCGGGGGGATGGTAACCACGGCTGTGGACCAGTGAGGGGGCTCTGTGCCTGAAAGATCAATGCACGCGGCAGGCTGCTGGCGACTCAAGGGGTATGGACCAGGTGCTGGTCAGTGGGACTAGGAGGGTGGGGATTTGCTATGGCATGGACTAGTAGGGCCGAACTGGCCTGTTCTGTGCTGTAAGTGGCTATATGGTTATGTGGTTATATGGTTAACTCACGAGGCTGTGAGCTACTGGAGACTACTGTCGGAAGACTCGTGCCTAGACTGCAGGAGACTGGCTTGAAACTGACTTAAGGGGTTCCAGATATCGGAACCGGGATGTGAAGGGGTGCTGAAGACACTGAGGGTTCCTGATCTTGTCGGAGGTTCGGATCTGGAGCTCGGGTTGCCAATGGTTTGTGCGGCCATAGAAGCACTGGAGGCAAATCTACGGACACTCGGTGACTCTGGGGGGATTCTCCTTTGCTTCTCTTTCTCTGACTGTAAGAGGTGCTTCAGGCAATTTCTGCTGATAGTGAATCTGTCTCCCTTACAGCAGGCAAAAACAATTTCATGTAATAAGACATTGTTTTATTGCATGGCAATAAATTGATTTATGATTGTGAAGTATGCCCAAGTTTTTCCTGGAGTTGTTGAGAACACAGAAATAGACTTTAGTTGCACCATAGACCCCACTGATATGCTCAGAGTTGAGGGACATGAATGCAAAAATTGTTGTGGGTGTACATTGGTGGTTATTGAGTAATTGAGAGTCTTACTTTTCCGTGGTAACCAAGATAATAAATGTCTGTTGACTAGCTAACTTTGAAATCTCAAATGCTCATTCCGAATTTGATTATGTTTTTGTTACCTTGCTTTCAGTAGCAGGGCTTTTGTTAGTGAAATGACTCATGGCAACCTCAAAATCCCAAACTGGCAGGAGTCATTTCAATCAAAAGGAGAAAGGGAACCACACTACCATAAAACTCGCTGAGAATTCCAAGTTATGCAAGTCAATAAGGGAAGTTTCCCAAAGCCAAGAAACCTTTCAGATAAGAAGTTGGACAAGGGAAAGTAGGGGAACTTATGGGGGAAAAATGTTACAACCCTTTGCTGCCAAACATTTTTCCAAACAGATTTTCCTGGAACCCGGAACACACACTGAGCTCAGCGTAGCTTTGCATCATTGCCAATATTAAAGCAAATCTCTTAAATATTGCATGTTTTTTGGTTACAAGTAACCCAAATGTATCTAATGACATAAAAATTGCTATGTAATTGGCTATAAAACCCTTACTTTTAGAGGATGATTGTGACTGTTTTGGAAAATTGTGCAGCAGGCACTTTTAGCTGTTCTGGATAGGAAAGAATAATTTTTAAGTGGCTCTTTGGGACTACCTGGACTGTGAAGGATTAGGCTGGATCTGAAATGATACCCAGCAGGACATGTACTGCTGTAGTACTACTTATAATTCTTAACCTGCAATGAGATGTTTAACCCATTCATATCTCTCCAGTTTGCTTGCCTGTGCCCTTCTCCTCCCCACCTCAGGAAGAAAAGAATGTTAACAGTTGGCTTCTTATCTCTGCCTTCTTATTCCTGACAGCAAGCAATTTACTAATCAGGTTATAGAGGGGCACTGAGCATTGCCCAGGCCTCAAAGCAGCTCTGCTTGTGGCTGCCAGCAAAACTAGGGAGGGACTTTCTTCAGTACTAAAGCTGTCAGTGATGTATTTTGTAAAATATAACTGTGTTAATATTCAAAGACAGTTAAAATTATTAAAGATGAAGTAAATCATTAAAATATTAAAATGAGCACAAGAGATTAACTAAAACAGCTAAACGAAAAAATGTTAAAAAGCTTAAAGGAAAAAAAATTGAAAGCAACTTCCCTTTTGTCTCCCAATGCCTCAAACCGTGCATCTTGGCGCCTCACAGTTTGGCGGGCAGCAACCTCCTTTGAAGAAGACCGCAGAGCCCACCTCACTGACAAAAGACAAAGGAGGAAAAACCCAACACCCAACCCCAACCAGCCAATTTTCCCTTGCAACCGCTGCAACCGTGTCTGCCTGTCCCGCATCGGACTTGTCAGCCACAAACGAGCCTGCAGCTGACGTGGACATTACCCCTCCATTAATCTTCATCTGCGAAGCCAAGCCAAAGAAAGAAAAAAAGAAAGTTAGTGAGGTCACTAACATTTTGGAACCTGCACTCGGTCCGATTTGATACACGATCAAGGAGACAGTTTACTCACTTAGGAATTCACAAGCAAATGCAAATTGAACAGCCAGCGAAGGTGCTTCCCTTTGCAACACAAGAAATAGAAGCAGGAGTGGGCCTCAGCATTGACCTTGTATAAGGTCATGGTTGACTTTTTACCTGAACTTTTTTCCTGCCCTCAACCTATATTCCTTGATTTTTAATTTCCCCAAAGTATATTGATTTCTGAGCCTGGGTAATAGACAGAAGGATTGGTCCAGTATAAAATACAAATATAAAATACAAATAGCTTCAGAGTTAAGGGTAGATTTTCTAACCGGCATTATTTTGATCAAGGTTCTCATTAATTTAGTTGCAGTGGATGACATTAAGCTTCAAATCTGTGAAGGGATTGAAAATACACAGCAAAATAGCCATGATACCAAGTATGTCTCCCACTACACACTCAGTCCTGATGAGGGGTTCTGGCCCAAAAGATGAACCATTCATTTTCACCACTGATGTTGCTTGACCTGTTGAGTTCATCCATTTTATTATGTGTTGCTCAAAATAAGCGATGTTGGACCCAGTTTGAAAAATTGCTCCTGGTGAAGCCATTGACAATAAGACCAATTTTAAAACCCAGGATGCGGTGTCAGCTATGTATCAAAGGGCTGATATAAAAGCTCACATAGCTGGATTACACATTCCGCAGGAACCATAAGAGGGTTCCTGACCCAGTGCTCTCCTGCCACATCAAGCTCTGTGCACAGAATGACCAACTCTAAACTGTTTCCCATAATATTTCCTCTTCGGAGGAATGTGGCCTGTTTCTTAGTATTTGGCTAGAATCATGGGGACTAAATATTGAACTGGCTGATCTCTCGGTGACTTTTACAGTATAATTAATCCTCAACAGCTTCTGTGGTATTAGGCAGCCTGAGGTAATGTGGCTTCATTGCAGGAAGTAACAGGTTTTATGAGCTGTCAACTTCATATTGTACAACATATGGAATTAAATGCTGAACATATCAAGGCAAGTTACTTCGGAAAAGTATATGACAAAAGTGCAATGGCTGCGGTTTTCTAGCGCTTATGGATCCTGGAACATTCATATCGTTCTGTTGATCATGGAGATAGAAAATATTCTCAGCAGTGGAATGGAATTATCCATTAATCCATTGACATTGATTAATCCATGGGCTTCACAAGTTGTCAGCTAGGATTTCCATAAGATGTGAAGGATAATAATCGAAATTCGGTCACTAAAGGTGTTTCAAATATATGTGAAACTATTGATTATTTGTTGAATTCATTGTGATAGTATAATACTTTCAGTACGTTCAATGAATTATGTGGACAGATATGGTCTTGGGGAAGATCTCACACCATCAGCCATTACTGTGATTAAACTGGTGCCCGATTTAATGATCAGTTCTTCAGATCCAGCTACACACTTCATAAATCAACTCATGCTCAAATCCTGATGACATCCAGGTATGGATCTAAAGTTTCATCCAGCACAGACAGGGCAAAGAAAAAAGATCCAAATTAAATAATGCTGGGGAAAAATGTAATCTTTCTTTTAAGATGGAGCATCTCATTTTTTTGTGAAGAATTCTCATAAAGCTCTTCTATTCACATCAGAAAATCAAATTATTCTTTTTTCCATCAGCGATTTGAACAGGTAAAAAGGGCCTTTTTTTGGATTTACCTATTGAAGTGGTTTAAATTAATTGGACACTAAAAAAAAATGCTGCTTGAAAGTTATTTGCTGAAGATTAACTTCACCCTTAAGAATAACATTTTTTTTTCTAACTACATTCACTACTTGAGGAGTGAACGGGCAAGAATGTAACCTGCACTTACTTAACTCCAATAAATTTCTCTTATCTTTTATCTTTCACAAAGAGAATATGTTAAGCTTGGGATAAAGGCAAATATAATGCTTTACTGGCTTTGAAGATTGAGTGAGAATTGATGGAAGAATAACATGCAACAAATATCAAAAGCAAATGTATGGGAGAGGGGTTGGATTTGCTGTTTCTTTACCTGGGTGCTGTTAGTGAAATTTTGCCTACAGGAAAGGGACAGATACCCTTGAAAGAAACTGAGGTACTATGTAAGACTTGTAAGTCATGGAAGACAGAATAGTTAACATAATCCAGCATATGGTGTTAGAATAGGCTTAAAAATATAATTTTAAAAAATGTAGGTAACCCCCACCTCTATCTGATTCCATTTCTTTTATCTCTTCTTTACCTACTCCTGTACTTAATATTTTCCCCATCTCTAATTTTTATTTATCCTCTCCCTCCTTTCCTAGTGGTCAGTCTGTCTCGCGCTCTCTCTCTCTCTCTATTCTATCCTATCCCTTCTGGACCCCACCCACAGCTTCTTTGCCCCCTTTGTATACATAATATCACCTCCTTCCCTGAAATCTTGATAAAGGGACGAGACCTGAAACATTGATAGACCATTTCTGCCCGTGGATGATGATGACTGACCTGTTGAGTTCCTCCTAGAGTTCTTTGACTGTTTTAAAAATATAACAGTTTGACTTAATCAGGGAAATGAATTTTATGGAAAGAGGTAGAATGACTGTGTTTCATGGAATTATTGGCTTTAAGTAGAATTGCACATTTAACTGTATGTGCCAGGATTGAGTGGTTCCATAATTGATACCTTATGCGGTGGTGTGAATGCTTGTGTCTACTAGGCAGGTGGGCTTGACCACATTTGCATCTCCTGTGGATCATTTAGTTGAGGTGGGGCCACTTTAGATTTTGATATTTGATGAGGAAAACTTAGAAACGCAAATGGCTGCTTTCAAAAAAGTGAAGTTGAGCTATTGTTTCACGTTGACTAAAATATATATTTACTTTCAAATTAATTTGAGCCAAGCCATGAATTGCATAATTATGAATTACAACACTACTGTCTGCAAATACAGTTTCCACAATAGACGATTATCATTTGCGTAAATATTAGATTTGTGCAATGTGTGTTCTTTTCTAATCCATTTTGATATAATATTTCATGTCATTTAATCTTTTTATGCACTGAATTTCCTTGACAAGTTTCAAAATGCAGACATTTTCTATCATATTACATCTGCAGAAATGATTTTCAGCTTGATACTGTATGAAATGAACTCAGTACACAAATTTTATTCTGCTACTGAATTTATTAAATGGCTTTGCAGCCAATCAGGGTGTGTTTATGTTTCATTTCAATGGAGTGAAACAAGCTTATGATGCTTTGTGGGGACAGGAGTAATAACACAGGGATAGTTCAGTTGTTGAAAAGTTTTAAAAAAAATTGTTTCCAGCATTATCCTTCAAAATATATCCATAGTTTTACGCCATAGTTGAAGCCCCATTCCGGCGATGGATTGTGACATCATCAAGCCTTCATTTGATTGATCATAAACTCCAATCTCTCTCCACCAGATCAAGTTAATTATGGAGATCTTTACAGCAAAGTTCTGCCCTTGATGTTGTGTCATGCGACTCCTTGATGACTATTTGAAACACTCCTCCCTGCTAAATTAATCTACCATTCTTTGTGAGAGATGTGCACCATCTCCCTGATAAAGATTCTGCCGAATGCAGCTTTTGATGTTATTGACAGGAAAACAAGCGGATTACCCAAATTCTAAAGATTATTGTCAGATGAAGTTTGGAGCATGATCTACGTTACTGACCTAAGGGTGATTTTTTTCCTTAAATAACCCTCCATTCTGAGAATGCAAAAGATCTGTTTAAGTAAGTCAAAGAGACAGAGATTCATTGAGTTGTACATCATAGGGCTGGGTTCTTCAGCTTATTTTTTTCCATGTTGACTATCTGCACTTATTTTGTTTGCCTGCTTAAAGGTAAACTCCTTTCCTATCCCATACATGTCAAAATGTCTTTCAAACATTCTAATTGTTTATGTCTCTTCCACTCCCCATGTTAGCTTGAAGCTTCCCTTCATATCTCGTTTAAATTTCTCTCCTCTCACCTTTAATCTGCAGCATTTAAACCTCGATCAAACAAGTAAAACACAACAAATAAAATATAAAACATTTAAAAATTCTGGAAAGGCCTTGGGAAGTCATAGGGTGTGTCAGAAAGGTGTGTCATTATCACAGCAGAAGCAGCCTTTGATCTGATCTCATAACACGTCACTAAGTCGGGATTTGGCTCAATGTGTTGACCCGCATCATTTTAGTGAGAGAAAATCCATAAATGATCCCTTCAATAAATATTTAACTCTCTTTTGGGTATTTGTGGAAGGTGGGATAGTGTGGTAATTATAATCTTCAACCTCGAGCTTTGGCCTGCATTAGAGCTATGTCTGTCGTGTTTTGGAATATATATTATATATATATTTTAAAAAGTCCTTGTTTCAGTTCTGTTCATGCTGCCTTTCCACTCTCTCCAGTGCACTGATGCCCTCATCAGTGCTGTTTCCTGCAGTCGTTCACAATCTGAAAATATTGTTATTCGATGCCCTGCTCTTATCTTCACAAGGTCCATCTCTGACTCTTTTCTTCCCTTTCTAGGTCTTTTCTGTTTCTCCATCTCGGGATATAGTTGGGATCCAACGACCATTATTAGCCCACAGTTTCCCATAGAATTCCTCCCATCCTGCATCCTGTAAGGACTCCATTCCGTTCTCTCCCTTCTGCTGTCTCCATTTCATTGGGCTCTGGTGATGACCCACAGGTGCCTCAAAGATAGAAAAGCACAAAAGCTGCAGATGTTCTTGAGAAAACCATGAGCCTGCTGGAGGAACTCAGCAGATAAGGCAGCGTCCATGTATCGATGACACTTTCCAATCTCTCGTATTTCCAACTTTCAAAACATGTCATCTTCAAGGAAACATAAGCATCGATATTTCGAATTGCATCTTTTCAATCCAAATGAATCAAACTTCCTAATTGCAGCTCCGAATAGCTTTAATTTTCCATTGATAAAAGCGAATAAACATTTTTATAGCTTCGCACTTCATGATGAGTAAAACAAAGCATATTGCAAATGATAACGATATTAAACTTCAAACAAATTAAATGAAGATGATTAGAACGAATTCAAATAAAAATATTTTGAGAGCTCATGTATCCTTCATGGCTCTTCCAAGAAAAGAGAAGATCTCCCGGTCTGCACAGATATTACCACATGTGATGCCATAGTAACTATGGTAACACTACAAAACAATTTGCCTTAAAGGGACAGAACAAAATTACTAAAAATCAAAAATACAAGGTTTTAACCTTTGCACCATGGATAGATATGGTCTAACAGACTCGCCAAGGCAAATAGCGCCTTTGGAAGATGACACAAAAGAATCTGGAAAAACAACCACCTGAAGAAACACACAAAGATCAGCATGTACAGAGCCGTTGTCATACCCACGCTCCTGTTCGGCTCCAAATCATGGGTCCTCTACCGGCACCCTAGAATGCTTCCATCAGAGCTGTCTCCGGTCCATCCTCAGCATTCATTGGAATGACTACATGACCAACATTGAAATACTTGAGCTGGCAGAGTCCGACAGCATCGAATCCATGGGGTGGGTCACGTCTCCAGAATGGAGGACCATCGCCTTCCCAAGATCGTGTTCTATGGCGAGCTCTCCACTGGCCACCGAGACAGAGGTGCACCAAAGAAGAGGTACAAGGACTGCTTAAAGAAATCTCTTGGTGCCTGCCACATTGACCCCCACCAGTGGGCTGATATCACCTCCAACCGTGCATCTTGGCGCCTCACAGTTCGGCAGGCAGCAACCTCCTTTGAAGAAGACTGCAGAGCCCACCTCACTGACAAAAGACAAAGGAGGAAAAACCCAACACCCAACCCCAACCCACCAATTTTCCCCTGCAACCGCTGCAACCGTGTCTGCCTGTCGCGCATCAGACTTGTCAGTCACCAACGAGCCTGCAGCAGACGTGGACATACCCCTCCATAAATCTTCATCTGCGAAGCCAAGCCAAAGAAAGAAGATATGGTCAATCAACATTTTGGATCAGTACCCTTCATAAGAGCTGAGTACCTCAAGCTTGTCATTCATATTTCTAAGATGTCTTCTTTCCTCCTTAATAGTAGATCCCCTCTGCCATATTTAAGTTCATGTCTGCATCTATTTCCCACACCTATATTCTCACCTGCTCTTCTCCAGGACTGAACAAGGATAGAGTTTCTCTGGTCCTTTCCATCTACCTCAGTAGCCTTGGCATTCAATCATCACCTCCAATGAAATTCCACCAATCATATTTTCTACCCCCTCCTTTATCAGCTTTCTGAAAGGATCATTCTTCACACAAATTCTGGTTCACCAGTCCATTGCCAGCAACCTCTACTCAAGCCACTTTTACGTGAAACTACAGGAAGTGGAATGTTTGCTCCTTTACCTCATCCCTTCTGTAGTGGGGATTGTGGAGGGTCACGTAATCTCTCTGTCTGGAACCTGATAGGAATGATAATTGTTGTGGATCGTGATCTCTCTGACTGGAACCTAGTCGGTAGTCACATCACCTGCCAATCAAGGTTGGATTCTGCCCATTCATTGGTGCACACCTGACCATTGCCCCTTTAAACACTCAGTGATTACCTGGGCCGGACCCTCCAGCTTACTGTACTATAAAGTCCACCATGTGCAGTATCTCTCCCTCTTTGCTCTTCAGTCCTAAGATGAACCCTGCTGCAGGTGTCGGTGGTAAGGTGCGCACTACACAGGGATCGGGAGTGTTAGATAGCACTAAAGCCGTACTCACTTTAGACAAGGAATGGAAAGTAGCGTATTGTAATTCTTGGTTGTTATATTTGCATCAGTAGTGTTAAGTCCGATGTAATTGGGTTGTACTATGCTTGTCAGTCTGTATACAGTTGCTAGTATCGGTAGTGTTAAGTCTGATGTAACTGCGTTTAACCATGTTTGTATGAGGGTAGCTAGTTGCTAATATCAGTAGTGTTAAGTCAGTCGTGACTAATTATGCTGTTTTGTGATTGAGAGTACTAGTGTGTGTTATCCCTGTTATAATCTCCTTACATGTGTTTCAATAAAGATCCTTCCTGTGTTCAGACTGTATCCAGACTTGCTACTCTTTGAATCCACCAAACTTTTCCCTTCCAACCCAACACCTTCCCATCATCTAGAGACCAAAAGGGTGTTTCCAAGTAAAGCACAGATTCACTTGTTTCTTCTTCAGTCGAGTTTAATGCAATTCACAATGTGGTCACCTCTATTTTGGAGTAATGAACACAAGCGAAGTGATCACTTTGTGAAGCATTGGATGGATTCAGTCTGTGATGTGAACTTGAGCTTCTAGTTGCCTGTCATTTTAATTGTCCTTTCCATTCAGAATATGTCATATCTAGCTCCGGTTTCCTGCACTGTTCTAATGAGTCTCAATGGAAGCTTAAGGAACAGCACCTTAATTTCTGACTGGGCATATTGTTGCCTTCTGGAATCAATACTAAATTCAACAATTTTGGCTGACTGATTTATTTTTTTCCATCAGAATGGTCTATTTCTGCTGGGGGTAATCCATCTGTAACTCAAACTCCGTGTCCCTTTCTCTGCTACTACTGTAGAGGCAAGGCCACACCATTGGCTGTGGCTGTCAGTTCCGAAGAGAACCTTGATTGTTCATTTGCTTGCGGGTCTGGTCCTAAGTCCAGGATAAACTGAGTGATGGATTTTTCGTTCCACTCCATGTGAGGTCCACCTGGCAGAACCTGATTGAGCTAGGAATCTTCAGCATTATGCTGGGAAGCATCTAGGCCTACTGACTCAGAGATTAAGTGGATAGAAGGCAAATATGTAGTCCCTAGTTTACACAGGGGTTCCATTCCTGTGAGCTGCCTCTCTATTTGCTCATGCTATCTGTATTGTATTGCTTTCATTATTTAATTTCATCGAATAATCATCAGATCTCTTCTCAAAATTAAACTAATGGAACGTATCTACACACAGTGGTTCTCAACCTTTTTCTTTCCACCCATATAGCAATTTAAGTATTCCCTATGCCACTGGTGCTCTATGATGAGTAAGGGATTGCTTAAGGTGGTATCTGAGTGGGAAGAGAAGGTTGCGAACCACTGGTCTAGACCCAATTGTTACTGAAATATTTTGCTTGAGAAAAGTTGTCATTGGCCCATTTCCTTTGGAGTTATGAAACCGTGCACATAACGAGTCAATTAGGTACGATTAAATCAGTGGTTTTCAAACTTTTATCTTTCCACCCACTTAACATCTTAAGCAATCCCTTACTCATCACAGAGCACCTATGGCATAGGGAATACTTAAAGTGGTAGGTGAGTGGAAAGAAAAAGGTTGAGAATCACTTGATCTACAGCATCCAGTAATTAATGAATAATGATTTTTTTACTATTTATTTTTTAATTTTTAAATTATTTTATTATTTATTATCTGTTTATTTTATTCTTTTTTTTACTATTGTCATTACTAGATTGAAAAATTTGTGGTAGTATTTGCATAAAATTGATTTTTTACAATTCAGGCCCTTTATAACCTGAGAAATACCAATATTAATAAAATGTTTTTAATGAGAATTAACTATTTTCATTTTTGTAGTTATCTCAAGCAATTTTGATAATTTTTACATCTCTGTGCATCTTACACTCCCCATATCTTGACAAAGGGGTCAGGCCTGAAACGTTGGTTATGTATCTTTGCCTTCGATGAACGCTGCTGGACTGGCTGAGTTTCTCCAGCATTTTTGTGTATCAACTACAGTCACAGCATCTTCAGATGCTCTTGTTTCACTAGGAGTTAGTTTTAGTTCCCAGCAAGGGTCCTCTGGGACATGGAGTTCTGAAAAGTGATGCCTGAGCCCATGTCATCATTGAGAATTCTTGACGCCCCATTGCTTGACTTTAGAATCAGGAAGTCCAGGATGGATGAACACAAGCATCCCAATTGTAGATTAGAGCAGGACTGAGGAGAACAGGGCAGGCACCAGACTGATTCAACGACGTTGGCCCAACCGATTCAAATTGAGAAATGTTAGACTTTTTTTTCTTTAAATAAGAACCAAAGTATAAAATAACCCTAATGGTTTTAGTTTCACTGTTGGGAATAGGTATGAAAACCTTAGTGTGGCCCAATCCTCCCAAATTCAGGTTTGTGCCCTGTTCTGAAAATTATGTGCTGGAACTCATACTTAGAGTAACACATATCATCGTAACAAGGTTCCAATTCATAGCGCAATGTATAGATGGCTGTACAACCTTAATATTCACCTCCAAGCAAAACCACTCTCGGTTTAAGGTGATCCCCAAAGAGGGTAGTGTATTGCGGCTGGTAAAAATAAACAAATTCAAGACCTGTGTTGGAAGAATTTCTGTGATTTATGACATGAGCAAATGAAAACAGTTAAATATTTGTAGGTCCGGGTTTTATTTTGTCTGCGCACGTGTTAAAATAGTATCTTGCTGTGGCAGAAACACCAAGAAATCTGTCAGAAATACTAAGTTGGGAATATTATTATAGTAACACAATGCTTCAATTATCTGTGGATCATTTCTCAATATTCCTTTGGGCAGGAGACTGTATATATTTCCAAAGTCTTGAACCTGGAAGGCAGTTTTTTTGTGTAAGTGGAAGGCATTTATTTTTCTCTGTTTGCTTAACTTGAAAACTTGGTGTCAGGATTGTCAGGCTGAGGTGATAGTGTCAACAATCTGGGCACTCTTCTCAGTGCCTGACTAATCTTGGTCTGGCACTGCTTCAACCCAAGTAAGGTTGGAGCACCAATAGTGAGTCCAGGATCAGGGATACGATGGTCTACCCTTTTTGCCGCTTAGCAGGGTAGCTATACTTTCTTCCCACTTATGCACTCCGTGATCCAAGACACTCGAAGCTACTTTTGTACCCTATGTTATGGGTATGCCAAATTGCAGATGCAACGTCAAAAGCAAAAATGAATGTCGTCAGACTTAAAGGGAAAGTGAACATTGTCCAAATGTTTCATCGTTTCTCTTCTGGGTTAAGTTTTTAGAGTTATCCAATCTATTCATGTACTCTGTTGACATTCCTGAAATATTGGAAGGAATGGGAAGGCCAGAAGTTGGTTGAGTGAAAGGACAATTTGAGAAAACTAAGAATAGCTGGAGATAATCATATAGCATGCATGGGCAGCCATTACCTTGATGAAGGGCTCAAGCTCCAAACTTCGGTTCTGTATCTTTATCTTTGCTCTATAAAGGACAATGTTTGACCTGCTGAGTTGTTTCTCTGGTATTGTGTTTTTACTTCAACCACAGTGTCTGCAGTGCTTTATTTCAGGGGTAGACATGCTTTTCAGTCAAGGCCCTTTATCAAGGCTAAGCTGGAACAGGTAAAATTACACATATAAAGGGGAAATAAGCTGAGGGATGAGCCCAGAAGTGAGTAGAGGTTGGAAGATGGAGCGAAAAGCAAAGGGTGTAATCAAGAAGAAAGAAGTTGGGGAAGAAAAAGTTAAATAGAGAAAGTGATGTAGAGAAAGGTAGATAGTGAGAGTGAGAGAGAGATGATTAAAAAGATAGAGATAGAAAGAGATGGTTTGAAAGAGAGAAAGAGAGAGTCCAGGAACTGTGACAGTTGGGTGATGTAGGCCTGGCAAGTTATTTTAGGTTAAGTGCAACATAGACTGATGCCCATGAGCTTCGGTGTCAGTCACGAATCCATCCCTTGCTCAGAGACTTGAGTGGAAAGGATATTCAGTGCATAGTGGCGGAAGGTCTTGAGATCTGAGGCCTTGAAAGGTGTTGCAAGGTATTTCTTTATTTTATTTGAAGATTTGAAGGTTGAGCCTGGTCACAATACCTTAATTAATTGGCGGACTCGCTGAGAATAGGTTATACCATATGGAACCTGTAGCAATTTGAAATTACCTGTTAAGGTTTTATATTTGGCATGTCTTTCATATCATATATCCTATATTTGCCGACATTATAGGATGGGGTTAATAATTATGGCTGTTAGTCCAATTAAACCTGCGTCGTATTTGCAAGAGTTCTTCTGTAAAGCTATTTTCGAAAACAAAATTGCTGTTGAATCAGTATTCAGTGTATTTAAAATCTTTAAAAATCTCACTGCCCAACATCTACCTGTCCTTTTCACCTCTGGCTCTCTGTGTCCAATGACCTTACCATAAGACCATGATATAGGAACGGAAGCAGGCTGTTGAGTGTGCTCCACCATTCCATCATGAGCTGATCTATTCTCCCACTCAGCCCCACTCCCCTGCATTCTCCCCATATCCTTTGATACCCTCACGATGCAGATACCTATCAATCTCTGCCATAAATGCACCCAATGACCTGGCCGGCACATCTGCCTGTGGGAGCAAATTCCAAAGTTTCACACTCCCTGGCTAAAGAAATTCCTCCACATCTGTTTTAAATGGGTACCCTCCAATCCTGAAGTTGTGTCCTCTTGTCTTTGACTCCACTACTATGGGGAACGACTTTGCAATATCTACTCTATACAGGCCTTTCAACATTCAAAATGGTTCTATGAGGTCCGCCCTCTTTCTTCTGAACTCCGAGGAGTAGAGTCCAAAGACCTTCAAATGTTCCTCGTGCTAATCCCTTCATTCCAGGTATCATTCTTGTGAATCTTCTCTGAACCCTTTCCAATGCCAGCACACCCTTTCTTAAATAGGGAGCCCCAAACTGTAACCTGTACTACAAATGAGACCTCACCAGTACCTCAACATCACATTCCTGCTCTTATATATCTCCCTCTTAATATGGAAGCATTTGCCTTTTTCACGTCCAACTTAATCTGGAGGTATCCTGCATGAGGACTCCCATGTCCATTTGGACCTCAGAATTTTGCATTTTCCAAATAATAGACTATCTTTTCATTCTTTCTAACAAAGTGCATGATTGTACAGTTTCCAACATTGTATTTCATTTTCCACTTCTTTGCCCATTCTCCTAATCTATCTCAGTCTCCCTGCAGCCTCTCCATTTTCACCTCACTACCTGTTCCTCCACCAATCTTTGTCCATCTGACCTCTGTACCCACTGGATCTTGATCCTCTGAGCAACAAAATTAGATTTTAAAAAATAG